>NC_142796.1:10946657-10966657 GCF_049724085.1 Artemia sp. Qi Xiang Cuo
AAATACCACAGTATGAAATGGAGGAGGTATAACAAAAAAAAAACAAGGAGTAAAACAAAATAACATCAAAAATAAAAAGTAGGAAGTGCTACTTCAAGGTCAAGAGATGTCTCGGTGCTCTAAAATGGGTAAATCATCAACTGTATTTTATTTAATATTAATTATTAACAAAAACTTAGCATAAACACATCCCCTTAAAATACCACAGTATGAAATGGAGGAGGGATAACCAAAAAAAAAGGAGTAAAAGAAAATAACATCAAAAATACAAATTAGGAAGTACTACTTCAAGGTCAAGAGATGTCTCGGTGCTCGAAAATTGGTAAATCATAAACTGTATTTTATTTAATATTAATTATTTACAAAAACTTAGGATAAGCACATCCCCTTAAAATACAACAGTATTAAATGGAGGAGGGATAAAAAAAACAAAAAAACACTGACTAAAAGAAAATAACATAAAATATAAAAATTTGGAAGTGCTACTTCTAGGTCATGAGATGTCTCGGTTCTCGAAAATTTGTAAATAATCAACTGTATTTTATTTAATATGAATTATTAACAAAAACTTAGCATAAACACTTCCCCTAAAAATACCACAGTATGAAATGGAAGAGGGATAACCAAAAAAAAAACAAGGAGTAATAGAAAATAAAATCAAAAATACAAATTTGGAAGTGCTACATCAAGGTCAAGAGATGTCTCGGTTCTCGAAAATGGGTAAATCATCAACTGTATTTTATTTAATATTAATTATTAAAAAAAAATTATCATAAACACGTCCCCAAAAAATACCACATTTTTAAATGGAGTAGGTATAAAAAAAAAAAAAACACCCAGTAAAAGAAAATAACAAAAAAAAAAAAAATTATGAAGTGCTACTTCAAGGTCAAGAGATGTCTCGGTACGCGAAAATGGGTAAATCATCAACTGTATTTTATTTAATATTAATTATTAACAAAAACTTAGCATAAACACATCTCCTTAAAATACCAAATTATGAAATGGATGAGTGATAACCAAAAAAAAACAAGTACTAAAACAAAATAGCATCAAAAATACACAGTATGAAGTGCTACTTCAAGGTCAAGCGATGTCTCAGTTCTCGAAAATTAGTAAATCATCAACTGTATTTTATTTAATATTAATTATTAACAAAAACTTATCATAAACACATCCCCTGAAAATACCACAGATTGTAATGGAGGAGGGATAACCAAAAAAAAAAACAAGGAGAAAAAGAAAATAACAACAAAAATACAAATTAGGAAGTGCTACTTCAATGTCAAGAGATGTCTCGGTGCTCGAAAATGGGTAAAACATCAACTTTATTTTATTTAATATTAATTATTAACAAAAACTAAACATAAACACATCTCCTTAAAATACCACAGTATGAAATGGAGGAGGGATAACCAAAAAAAAACAAGGAGTAAAAGAAAATAACATCAAAAATACAAAGTATGAAGTGCTACTTCAAGGTCAAGAGATGTCTCGGTGCTCGAAAATGGGTAAATCATCAACTGTATTTTATTTAATATTAATTATTAACAAAAACTTAGCATAAACACATCCCCTTAAAATACCACAGTATGAAATTGAGGAGGGATAACCAAAAAAAAAACAAGGAGTAAAAGAAATAACATCAAAAATACAAAGTAGGAAGTGCTACTTCAAGGTCAAGAGATGTCTCAGTGCTCAAAAATGGGTAAATCATCAACTGTATTTTATTTAATATTAATTATTAACAAAAACTAAACATAAACACATCCCCTTAAAATACCACAGTATGAAATGGAGGAGGGATAACCAAAAAAAAAAAAAGGAGTAAAAGAAAATAACATCAAAAATAAAAACGGGGAAGTGCTACTTCAAGGTCAAGAGATGTCTCGGTGCTCGAAAATGGGTAAATCATCAACTGTATTTTATTTAATATTAATTATTAACAAAAACTTATTATAAACACATCCCCTTAAAATACCACAGTATGAAATGGAGGAGGGATAACCAAAAAAAAAAAAGGAGTAAGAGAAAATATCATCAAAAATACAAATTAGGAAGTGCTACTTCAAGGTCAAGAGATGTCTCGGTGCTCGAAAATTGGTAAATCATCAACTGTATTTTATTTAATATTAATTATTTACAAAAACTTATGATAAGCACATCCCCTTAAAATACCACAGTATGAAATGGAGGAGGGATAAAAAAAACAAAAAAACAAGGAGTAAAAGAAAATAACATCAAAAATACAAAGTTGGAAGTGCTACTTCAAGGTCAAGAGATGTCTCGGTTCTCGAAAATGGGTAAATCATCAACTGTATTTTATTTAATATGAATTATTAACAAAAACTTAGCATAAACACTTCCCCTTAAAATACCACAGTATGAAATGGAAGAGGGATAACCAAAAAAAAACAAGGAGTAAAAGAAAATAACATCAAAAATAAAAAGTAGGAAGTGCTACTTCAAGGTCAAGAGATGTCTCGGTTCTCGAAAATGGGTAAATCATCAACTGTATTTTATTTAATATGAATTATTAACAAAAACTTATGATAAACACATCCCCTTAAAATACTACATTATGAATTGGTGGAGGGATAACCAAAAAAAAAACAAGGAGTAAAAGAAAATAACATCAAAAAAACAAAGTATGAAGTGCTACTTAAAGGTCAAGAGATGTCTCGGTGCTCGAAAATTGGTAAATCATCAACTGTATTTTATTTAATATTAATTATTAACAAAAACTTAGCATAAACACATCCCCTCAAAATACCAAAGTATTAAATGGAGGAGGGATAACCAAAAAAAAAAAAAAGGAGTAAAACAAAATAACATCAAAAATACAAAGTATGAAGTGCTACTTCAAGGTCAAGAGATGTCTCGGTGCTCGAAAATGAGTAAATCATCAACTGTATTTTATTTAATATTAATTATTAACAAAAACGTAGCATAAACATATCCCCTTAAAATACCATAGTATGAAATGGAGGAGGGATAACCAAAAAAAACAAACAAGGAGTAAAAGAAAATAAAATCAAAAATACAAAGTAGGAAGTGCTACTTCAATGTCAAGAGATGTCTCGGTGCTCAAAAATGGGTAAATCATCAACTGTATTTTATTTAATATTAATTATTGACAAAAACTTAGCATAAACACATCCCCTTAAAATACCACAGTATGAAATGGAGGAGGGATAACCAAAAAAAAAGGAATAAAAGAAAATAACATCAAAAATACAAAGTAGGAAGTGCTACTTCAAGGTCAAGAGATGTCTCGGTGCTCTAAAATGGGTAAATAATAAACTTTATTTTATTTAATATTAATTATTAAAAAAAAATTATAATAAACAAATCCCATTAAAATACAACCTTATTAATTGGTGGTGGGATAACCAAAAAAAAAAAAAAAAACAAGGAGTAAAATAAAAAAAAAAAAAAAAAAAAAATTAGGAAGTTATAATTAAAGGTAAAGAGATGTCTCGGTGCTCGAAAATGGGTAAACCATCAACTGTATTTTATTTAATATTAATTATTAACAAAAACTTAGAATAAACACATACCCTTAAAATACCACAGTATGAAATGGAGGAGGGATAACCAAAAAAAACAAGGAGTAAAAGAAAATAACATAAAAAATACAAAGTAGGAAGTGCTACTTCAAGGTCAAGAGATGTCTCGGTGCTCGAAAATGGGTAAATCATCAAATTTATTTTATTTAATATTAATTATGAAAAAAAACTTAGAATAAACACATCACCTTAAAATACAACAGTATTAAATGGATGAGTGATAGCCAAAAAAAAACAAGGAGTAAAAGAAAATAACATCAAAAATACAAAGTATGAAGTGCTACTTCAAGGTCAAGAGATGTCTCGGTGCTCGAAAATGGGTAAATCATCAACTGTATTTTATTTAATATTAATTATTAACAAAAACTTAGCATAAACACATCTCCTTAAAATACCACAGTATGAAATGGAGGAGGGATAACCAAAAAAAAACAAGGAGTAAAAGAAAATAACATCAAAAATACAAAGTAGGAAGTGCTACTTCAAGGTCAAGAGATGTCTCGGTGCTCGAAAATGGGTAAATCATCAAATTTATTTTATTTAATATTAATTATTAACAAAAACTTAGCATAAACACATCCCCTTAAAATACCACAGTATGAAATGGAGGAGGTATAACCAAAAAAAAAAAAAAAACAAGGAGTAAAAGAAAATAACATCAAAATAAAAAGTAGGAAGTGCTACTTCTAGGTCAAGAGATGTCTCTGTTCTCTAAAATGTGTAAATCATCAACTGTATTTTATTTAATATTAATTATTGACAAAAACTTAGCATAAACACATCTCCTCAAAATACCACAGTATGAAATGTAGTAGGGATAACCAAAAAAAAAGGAGTAAAAGAAAATAACATCAAAAATACAAATTAGGAAGTACTACTTCAAGGTCAAGAGATGTCTCGGTGCTCGAAAATGGGTAAATCATCAACTGTATTTTATTTAATATTAATTATTAACAAAAACTTAGCATAAACACATCCCCTTAAAATACCACAGTATGAATTGGAGGAGGGATAACCTAAGAAATCAAAAACAAAACTTAACATTAACCTCAGAAGAGATTTAAGAACAAAACACAACTAAAACGTCATGTTTACAATCCTTTTTGATTTGTCGGAGTGTAGTGTTTTGTCCTTCAGTAGAGGGGGGGGGGGGTTCTGAAGGTCGTTAATAAACCATGATGATTTGGAGAGTTCAAACAGTTTAGTCCAAATCGATGTAAGTCTGCAACTATCAAGCGAATTATCCACTAGTGACTGATGACAATAATTTCTTTTTTAATATGACAGTTTTTTTATTTCAGATTATGGCAGAAGACAGACCCTGGCACCAAAGAAAGGTGTTGTGGTTTGAGGAATTTTCTCTCTATGGCAGTCTTTGGGTATTATACATTCGTCAGTGGAGCAAAAACTGTCTTACATGTGAATCTTCTTCTAAAAGTAAAGTACCGAGTCTTGAAAATCAGGCCCTATGTGTGTTAGCACATTTAGAACACAACTCCCCTCTAACCCTTCCAATTTCTATATACAATAAGCTAATACAAGCGGCTCTCATCAAGAGTTATCCTACTCGATGCTTACTGAAAAACTGGCCTTTCGAATTTCTGTCTCTTAATGATATTCTATCTGATCACAACTTTCAATGCTTTGGTCCGTATAGAAGACAGATGCTTGCGGAAAGTCTTTTGCACACTTTTTTGCTTCTTATTATTAAATAAAAAAAACAAGTTTTTTAAACTGAAAGTAAGGAGCGACATTAAAACTTAAAACGAACAGAAATTATTCCGTATATGAAAGGGGCTGTCCCCTCCTCAACGCCTCGCTCTTTACGCTAAAGTTTTTTATTGTTTTAAAAAATAAAGTTGTGAGACAGAGTCAAACTTTAGCGTAAAGAGCGAGGCGTTGAGGAGGGGACAGCCCCTTTCATATACGGAATAATTTCTGTTCGTTTTAAGTTTTAATGTCGCTCCTTACTTTCAGTTTAAAAAACTTGTTTTTTTTATTTAATTTTTGAACGTTTTTGAATTAATGCAGGTTTTGATTTTGGCTCACCGTACATGAATAATTAAAACAAAATTTCATATTATTTGGTTAAATGGCTTTCTCGAAACTTGTTTAATTTTATTTACGAACGTTTTTATTAGTAATAAATATACGTAACTTAGAATTAACTTACGTAACGAACTTCTATATTCATAAATTTTTAACACGTATATTAGGGGGTTCGCCCCTAGTCAATACCCTGCTCTTTAAACTATAGTTCTAATTTTTTTTCCAGTTATTTAAAAATGACCTCTTAATCACAGTCAGTTGATCAGTTGAAAAACTTGTTTTTTTTTTATTTAATTCCTGATCTTTTTCTTTAATAATGCTGGGAAATCCGGCGCCCCCTTCATAGCAATGTCCCTTCCCCCCTGCACACTTCCTTCATGGACAGATCCTTCCCTATTGCCCCCGACCCGCTCCTTCCCCCCCCTACCAGAAAAATCTCCTCTGAAAAAGTCTGTATACGTCCCAATAACCAATACTATATGTTAACATTGAGTAAAGTTCATAACTTTCAGCCCTCCCCCTGGGGACTTCGGGGGTTCAAGTCATCCTCAAAGAAATTTTTATCATATTTTCGACCATGTTGAACAAAATGTCTATCTCAAAATTTTGATCGGGCGACTTTGGAAAAAAATGAGCGTGGGAGGGGGCCTAGTTGCCTCAATTTTTTTGGTCACTTAAAAAGGGCAATAGAACTTTTAAGTCCCTTTCCAATGAGCCCTCCCACGATATTCTAGGACCACAGGGTAAATACGATCACCCCTGGGGAAAAAAAAAAACAAACAAACAAACACACAAATAAACACGCATCCGTGATCTTTCTTCTGTCAAAAAATGCAAAAATCCACATTTTTGTAGATAGGAGCTTGAAACCTCTACCGTAGGGTTCTCTGATACGCTGAATATGATGGTGTGATTTTCATTAAGGTTCTATAACTTTTAGGGGTCTTTCCCCTTTTTTTGAAAATCAGCCAAATTTTCTCAGGCGCGTAACTTTTGATGGGTAGCTCTAAACTTGATGAAAGTTATATATTTGAAATCAGCATTGAAATCTGATTCTTTTGATATATCTATTGGTATCAAAAACCCGTTTTCTAGAGTTTCGGTTACCATTGAGCCGGGTCGCTCCTTACTTACAGTTCGTTACCACGAACTGTTTGATTAGCGGCGAGGAATTTTTACTGCACATCTTAGACATAAGAGGGGTGGTTTTCAAGCCTATTGATTTTGACAAATTTTACATACTAATTGCTAATATTCATTCCCACTACAAAGGTGTTACCCGCGAAATTTTGCTAGATCTTTCAACATATTCGGCTGATAATTTTCAAACCCAGAGGCTTTCTTGCATGATATCAGAAAGCCATGAAAGTAAGCTTAAAATACATCTAAGTCATTTTACACCTGCTTTTTTGGAAAGTCGAAAGTACTTTCAAACAGTTCGTGGTAACGAACTGTAAGTAAGGAGCGACCCGGCTCAATGGTAACCGAAACTCTAGAAAACGGGTTTTTGATACCAATAGATATATCAAAAGAATCAGATTTCAATGCTGATTTCAAATATATAACTTTCAGGAATTAAATAAAAAAAAAACAAGTTTTTCAACTGATCAACTGATTGTGAAGAGTCATTTTTAAAGAACTGGAAAAAAAATTCGAACTATAGTTTAAAGAGCAGGGTATTGACTAGGGGGCGAACCCCCTAATATACGTGTTAAAAATTTATGAATATAGAAGTTCGTTACGTAAGTTAATTCTAAGTTACGTATATTTATTACTAATAAAAACGTTCGTAAATAAAATTAAACAAGTTTCGAGAAAGCCATTTAACCAAATATAATATGCAAATTTTGTTTTAATTATTCATGTACGGTGAGCCAAAATCAAAACCTGCATTAATTCAAAAACGTTCAAAAATTAAATAAAAAAAACAAGTTTTTTAACTGAAAGTAAGGAACGCCGTTAAAACATAACCCGCCCAGACCTGAGTCCGTATATGAAGGGGGCTGTCCCCTCCTCACCGCCTCGCTCTTTACGCTAAAGATTGACGTTCTCACAACTCTATTTTTTTAAACAATAAAAAAACTTTAGCGTAAAGAGCGAGGCGTTGAGGAGGGGACAGCCCCCTTCATATACGGAATAATTTCTGTTCGTTTTAAGTTTTAACGTCGTTCCTTACTTTCAGTTAAAAAAACTTGTTTTTTTTATTTAATTTCAATAAAGAACGAAATATAGAACACCTAAAAGCTATAGAAAATGACCTAAAAAACATAGCTGCTATTGCAACAAATATGTTGCAGAGCATAGAATTCAAATATACTTTCCGCAACACCAGTTTGATGAACATGGTAACAGTGCTTAAGACTGCAAATTACCAGAACCTTGTGGCTGTTAGTTTCAATGGTTGCAAGATAGACTTTAGAAACTGTTCAACATCTGTCATTTTACTTTCCAACTGGATCAGCGATCTACCTCACCTTCAGCTTTTAGATTTATCTCAAAATCGCCTATCAAACCGTTTGAAAGATTTATTGTTATACCTCAAACGCGGTCTGCTATCTTTACGTCTATGTAAATGTGAACTCACCCTAAGTGATCTGATCTACCTGATGGAGTCACCTCATTCAAAGACTATCCTAACACTTGATATAAGTGAAAACTTCTACGAAGAAGAGGTCGACTTAAGTAGATTTTTTGCTGCATTTCGATCTCAGATTGTTGGTATTGAAGCTTTGTTTGTTAAAATTGCTCAAGACAAAAATGAAGATTTAACAGCATCACTCCAGAGTTGCTCTTTTCTCTACTCTTTAGCTTTGGACTGTTCTGAGTTAGATGTGAATAAAATAAAGCAAATGATCCGTCGACTTTACTCATGCAGTTCTTTGAAAATTATGAGTTTTGAGGTTAAAGTACCTGGTTATGATAACATCCGTGAACAGGACTCGGTTTACGAAAATTATATTGAGCAATATGACAGCGTTATCCAAGAGCAAAAGGGGAGATTTTTGATAAAAAATTTTCCGCATTAGATTTTTGTGACTCATTTTTAACTTATTTTAATATATGACATTGATGCTTTTTCCCCCTTAAGGTAAAGAATTTTAGGTACATTGCACTTTTATGTTTTATAAGCACATCTCAGTTTTACAACAACAACAAAAACAGCTTTCACGACATTGGAGGCTATCACCCGCTCAGTCTCTCCTATAATACAGTTAACAATATTTGGCCTTTTCCTACGATATATTTTGTTACTTAGAAAATTACGTATATACTGCAACTTCCTTTCAGATGAGTCCTAAAACAGCTTTCTATGATATTCCAGTTCCTCAATGGCGGTGAAGAAAAACATAACAAAAAAGGACACATCAGAGCTACCCGTTCAAAAAAAGAGATTTTCCTCTTTTGATCAGAGTGGGTGGGGGGTTGTAAGTTTCCTGAATGGGGTTTCGAGAAATAGAAAAACCAACGACGTACTTTTCATTCCAATCCGGCACCATTTTTTAGAAATTTCACACAATTTTTCGAAATTCCTGTAAATTTGTTTTCGCAACAAACTTTTACTGTTAAGACGAATAGAAATAACGATTATCATTCCTGAATCAGCTAGAAATGTTAATTTTTCTTACTCGACAGTTTTCTAGAAACGCTTTTAAATTTTTGGTTATTATGGACCGTGAATTGATCTTTACTAGATTTTAGTTATTGCTGCAATCATGATACAGGGTTCTTAGAACACATCCCAGCTATCTCGTTCGCACTTAACATGGTCAAAAGCTTTAGTGCAAACTAAAGGTACCTTAGGGGCTAGACAGTTGCTCCTTTTACTGGGGGCAGTGAGGTGCATTTGCTTTCTCCCTAACTTTCAAACACTGATAAATAATCTTTTCTACATTTTAAATACCTTTTACCTTCCCTGACAGTTTCGTGAATAGGCGCTAATGGGTATAGAGCCTCCTCTCTTCCACTGTTGCGGGTGGGGTAATACCAAACCAAATTTGATGAGCTGTTGGTGAAACACAAAAATACCCAAAAATTCAGGGGATAGTGCAAGCCCTGCTTGATTTCTAATCAGGAAAATCGAAATACTAAACCACACGAGAAAGAAAAGTTCCGACTTTACGGTTGGCACAATAAAGAATTGCCGCAAAATTAATTCAAAGTCAGCCAAACGCCACCGCCTCTGCCGGCGGCGCACAGGCGGCGTAGCAATACTTTGGCGGCGGTCGACCGGGCCTCTCGTCGGCAGTGTTTGGTCGATCCGCCGGCGCGGCGCCAGGGTCTAGCTAAGACCCCGGCTTAGCTAGACCCCGCTTAGCTCTTTTTCTTTTTTCTAGGTTTCCATTGAAAAGAATGCTGTTGCTGGACATGAAGAGCCTTTTTATTTATTTAACTACTATTATACTTTTCTTTGTCTTTACTTTGCAAAATCTTATCTTTTTCTTTTTCTATGTTTCCATTGAAAAGAATAACCCCAATAATCCTTATTTGTCCTCAAATTGAATTTTATTTGCTTATGAGCGTTTTTAATCCCCCTGCCATAGTTGGTATTCTTAGTGGTAAACTTTAGCTCTGAAAAAGACGACTCAAATGGTATCAACTTCTTATATATTTATTTTACTTCCAGAAAATTGTCGTGGGTTAAGCCTAAGCTGAAATATCAGACAAGCAGTGCTAAATCTTATTTCCCTGGGAAAAGTATTTGACTCATTAACACATAAGATTCTTCTTTCGAAACTGCCCCATAATGGTATAAGAAGGAATGCTTGTTCTTGGTTTCTATCATACTTATCTGGTCGAGTCATCTCGGTTGATCCACACTTTTCTAACCCTTCTAAAACAGAGTTTGGCGTTCCACAAGGATCTGTCATTGGGCCGATACTCTTTTTTTAATCTACGTCAATGACCTTATTAATGCGGTTTTAATTTTAAATCTACCATTTGCTGTCGTCTTTGTCAACCAGCATCCGTCATTAATAGTGACAGGAGTTCGTCCTTACCGGATGCACTTATTTCTTTTGCTGATGACAGTACTCTTGGCACAGCTGGTAGAACTGAGTCTGATCTTCGTTCAAAGATGATAGCCCTTTTTCAAAGAGTTATCGTGTGGTTTGGTGTAAATTATCTTGCCTTATATGTCAGAAAGTCATGTTTTCTCATTTTCTCCAGAGTCTCAAAGGCTTGTCCTAACTTAAATGAAATACACGTATCAAGAGGTTCTCTAAGTAGACCTAAAGATCGTTACGTTCGATTCCTAGGCATCTTGCTTGACGAAAATCTTTCCTTAAAGCATCATATTGACCTGATTAAAATGAAAGTCTCCAGGAGTCTAGGAATCCTTAGAAAGTTCAAACACATATTCCCAGGGTCAATTCTTAGAATCTTGTTCTGCAGCCTAGTTCAGTCTTATATTTCATATTGTTATGTTATTTGGACGTCAACTTTTCCCTCTTCTCTGAAGCCACTTTCAAAACTTTATGATAAAGCAAGGACTCTTATTCAGGAAACTAACCGATCTTCCCTTAAACCCTTGCTTGATTTGCAATCTCTCAATTTTCTTTCTTGTTCTTCTTTCATTTTTTTTTTTTTTTGAGTTGCACGGCCATCTCCTGCTGCCCTATGTAATAATATATCGTTTGTTTCTGATCAATCGACTTTTCATCTCCGCACTTCCAACAATTCATAGATTCTTCATACTCTATCAGTGAGGTCTGACTTCAACCCTTTGACATCTTGCAACAGGATCTGGAACACGCTCCTAGAGTCTGCACGAAACTGCCACTCGTTTAGTATGTTCAAAAATTATGTTAGAGAATTTCTAGGTAGTAATTAAATTTTTTCCGATTTCCCTTGGATTTAATGTCTCTGGATTGAGTTGGATATTTATTTGTGTTGGTGAAATCATGCACTACCCGCTGCCTAGCTTTTCATATTTTGGGATTATTAAGGTGGGCGACTGGATTTTTTGGATTTTGTTTATATTTTTTTGTGTTAGTATTTTTTTTCTCTCCTGTTCTTTCCCGGCCATGGAGGCTTATGGGGGAGATTGTATTAAAGTAGTTTTTTTGTTTATGAATTTTATTGTTCAATAAAGAACTCAGAAACACATAACTCAGAACTCAAATGACCATCTCAAAATTTCTATCAGATGCATTTCGCGAAAATACGACGTGTGCGTGTGTGTCTGTGTGTGTGTGGGGGGGGGGGGGTATCCACCCTCTGATAACTATGACTCTTAAAATGGGCGCAAGAATTTCTGATCACCAATCCAATAAGCCCCCTCGGAAATTTATACGATCACCCTGTCTATATATACATATATATACATATATATACATATATATATATATATATATATATATATATATATATATATATATATATATATATATATATATATATATATATATATATATATATATATATATATATATATATATATATATATATATATATATATATATATATATATATATATATATATATATATATATATATATATATATATATATATATATATATATATATATATATATATATATATATATATATATATATATATATATATATATATATATATATATATATATATATATGCCCCCGATCAAAACTTGCACCTTATATTCCCCCGATCAAAACTTGCAACCCTTGCCCTGAGGGATGTGGTGGGGGGGGGGGGGTGTTTTCCTCAAATACATAATTTCCGGATCTTTCAACTAAGTTGAACAAAATGGTTATCTCAAAATTTTGATTGGATGTGTTTGGGGAAGTGAGGGCGTTGGAGGGGGGTTAGCTGCCCTCCGATCACTTTCGTTTTTTAAAAAGGGCACTAGCCCCTTCAATTGCCAATCGAACGAGCCTATTTTGAAGTTTCTACGACAACCCCTTCGAAACAAAGTGCCCTGGTCTAAACAAAAAAATAAACAAATAATACATTGTGCCCACAGCGCTCTTTAGTTAGGCAGCGCTATTGCGCTGCCTATGATAAAAAACAAAACAAAAAAATTAATCCTTCTTAAGCTTTCGCTTGTTTGGAGTATATAAATCCCCTTAAACATATATAATATCATTAAATAAGGAGGTACTGACGTGTTATCCTGACCACACTCAAGAAGTGAAGTTAGGCCAATCATAATGAAATATACCTCTAAATATGATGAAAATGTGATACTTTAGCAACAAAATTATGGAAACTACAATAGAGAATTAGGGAAAGCAGGCCACCCAGAACGCATTATATTAAATACCTAACAGAACCCTCAGGCTAAGCTGATTATCTGAGAGTGCACACACAAAAGGCGGTTTTAAACAGATCAAACTTTGTGGTCGGGTAACACATATGTACCAGTAAGGGAAAAAGTTTAGAAAGAGGAGAGAAGAAACGAAAGAGAGAACAAACAAAAGAGAAAAAAAGAGAAGAAATCCTATACCTACTCGGCTCCTGGTGCGCTACAACCCTTGCTACCAACAATTCATTCCCCTCCATCCTTGCAGTGGCTTAATTTTCCGAATTGTTTGGCTTTTACGAGTTTTAGTTTGTATGTATTTGCTCCTGTTTTTGTATTTGATTTTTTTTCATTTTCTTTCTTATTGTTATACTCCATCGTCATGCCTTGTATTTTTGATGGGTTATAAAATAAATTAATTATTAATTAATTATCAACACACCAAAAGCCTTTGCATCCACCCAACAACAAAAAAGCCATTATTTATTTTTATCAATTTACGGGGAACTTGAGACCAGATCAAATTCAAACTGTTTATGGTTTCTACTTATCGACAAATTTCTTTAAAGTTATATTTCACTCTCTTTCACTCGTTATATTTCTCAGTTATATTTTACTCTCTTTCACTCGTTATCTTTCTCAGTTATATTTCACCCTCTTTCACTCGTTATACTTCTCAGTTATATTTCACTCTCTATACTCGAACTTTTGCTGAGTCACGATTATGCTGCACGATAGGAAAAAAGAACTAGTTCGACTTTTTGCCAATTAAAAATCTCTCGGAGCGAGTCCGGTCGCTTCCCATTTTACGAGTCAAGTCTTGGAGCTAATTGTCCTAATCAATCAATTCAAACAAATTCAGACAAATTGTTTTAAGATCTCTACGAAAATAATATTCGCTGGCGTTTTTTTAAAGATTCTGGAATGTTTTTCCAAACAGTGCAGCTAGAGGTGTTCTTACATTATAAGCATATCAATTAGGATAAATATGCACTTCATCACCAGTTATAAACAAATTTAGGAAACACCTATGGATTAACCTGGAATATCACCTATAAATGAATAATACATAGTAAAAATTTTCCTACGCCTGACAAAGGGATAATATGTAACTGTACATATTGAGAATTAATTGATACTGTTTTAATTGATGCATATTGAGAATTAATTGATGCTGTTTTAATTGATGCATATTGAGAATTAATTTATGCTGTTTTAATTTATGTATATTGAGAATTCATTGATGCTGTTTTAACTGATGCATATTGAGAATTAATTGATGCTGTTTTAATTGATGCATATTGAGAATTAATTGATGCTGTTTTAATTTATGCATATTGAGAATTAATTGATGTTGTTTTAATTGATGCATATAGAGAATTAATTGATGCTGTTTTAATATCTCCCGTCAAAACTTGCAATGCCATATTATGCATCAAACGCATAAACAAATAGACAGTTATAATAACATTCTAAGCAAAAACACACTAAAAATCTAGTGACAGATTGTTTTTTTCTTATCAAATATAAATTTTCTGTGTGTTCATAAATTACCTTTGTGCTCTTCGCGTAAGTTTCCGATAATTAAGAGCAGACAGTGAAATCTGATTGTTTGAATTGGTTAATTAGAAAATTAAACAATTTTACATGTCTTAAAGAATGGGGAATTAATTTTGATGAAAAAGACCTCCATTTGCAGTTGCTATGGTCACCAAATTTAAAAACAGAAATTTGGGTGAAAAATCAGCAAAAAATAAGCTAAAAATATGAGGAACCAAATAGTTTAAAAGATTCAGTTATGGCTGGGAATTAACATATTGTTAATGATTGAATTTTTACGGACGAGAAGCGGATCAACGTTTTTCAACGTCCAACGCGGCAACATGACGAAACTATGACAAAGCCGTGAAAACTTCAAAATTTTAAAACAACCAAAAGAAGAATCTAAAAAAATACGGGTTTATTTCGTTATACAACATTATTGTGTTACTTTATTATTTTCAGGTCTGGATTTGCCAATAGGCCCAGGGTACACAATGCAAGGGGGTGCCATAAATTATTTGCACTGAAGAATCTTTTTCTTAACAAAACTGGACTGATATGATTTATCTCTTTCATTACTTTTGGCTCATCAGTTGCGA
The DNA here is from genome assembly GCF_049724085.1 of Artemia sp. Qi Xiang Cuo. NCBI lineage: Eukaryota > Metazoa > Arthropoda > Branchiopoda > Anostraca > Artemiidae > Artemia > Artemia sp. Qi Xiang Cuo. The sequence continues at coordinate 10,961,640 of NC_142796.1, forward strand.
TCTGTTCAGTGCTTCAACTATCCCCGAATTTTTGGAGATTTCCCCGAAAATCTCGCGAAAACGGAGCTGCAAAAACACTTGGGTGTAGAAGCGTCAAAGCTTTAAATCCGGCCCTTATTACTATTTCCGATTTTCCAATAGCTTTAGTTGGTATGGAAGTATCTAACCCTTCACCCCATTGGACGTGATTTTTTAATGCCTAAAAATGGTCAAAAATCTCTTTTTAGTATTATGTAAATATAAAAAATACTAGCTGCTCCAATAAATTACCAGCTGTTATTATCATGTTATTATTGACTGAAGCATTACTTAATTTATAATGTTAATATATTACTTTATTATTCCCATTCTAATATCTACTATGTTTCTATATTATTCACCAGATTATGACTTAATATTTATGTAATAATATTTATATTTATGGCTCCTGGGGGTGATGATTATGATTATGAATATGATAGTAAATTTAATGAAAACGTTAAGGTGTAAGGTTTTTGGTGCTGTTTGAGAACTGTGATATAGATAGGTTGGTTTTTTTTTTTTTTTTTTTTTTTTTCATTGTTTTGTCATGTTAGTGTATTTTTGCCACCCCCTTGGACAAACTTTTAATTCTTGGGGTGGCCGCTAAACTGATGTTAAATTGTTTGTTTGTTTAGAATAAATCTCTCTCTCTCTTGTAAAAAAAATAGCCACTATCACTGAGATCCTGGTCTTAAGAGGTATGAAAATAATAGGAAAAAAAATTTATACTGCTAGAAAAAACAAATAAGTCATTCAGGGTTAAAATGGTGACGAAATAAAATCGATTCTTTTCCAGTAACAAGAAAGTTGTCCAGCGTTATTTTTTGACTTCCCCGGATTGCTTTGAATAATTTCTAGCTCCAAAAATTGTACTGCCAACTCGAATATTGGTACTTCCAAGCTCAATCTAGAAGAAATTACACAAACCATAAAAAAAATCAAAATAAAACTGATGCACGAATGTTAGAATCCAGGAGTAATATCTTTTTTTTACCATTTTTTGACCATTTGACCATTTAAATTGACCACTTTTCGGTCAATTTATATAGTAATTTAAACTCTTAATTAATAAGTAATAAGTAATTAATAAGTAAATTAGATTCATCTAATATACCTGGTTTTTAATTTCCTTTGAAAGAACGGTTTAGAACATTAGCGTTCTTTGTAAAGTTCATCGCTAAACGTAATTCAAAAACGTGTTAAAAAAGAGGGGCCACATTTAAACATAATTTACGTTCCATATTCAATTCAGTAGACGTAATCGAAAGAAAAATTTCAGCATAATCACATACAGATATGTAAAAATTTAAACCGGAGGGAGGATATTATCCTGAGGGTTCCAAAGCCTTGTGAAGTATATAGGAAAATTTAGAAAAAAATCGCAAAATATTGACTTTCAAAGGTTGCAGCAAAGGCCCATAATGGTGCATCCCCACAGATGGTACACTCCCCATAGTATTTAAAATAGAATACTGTTTTACAGCTAATAAAAAGCCTTCCGATTATGTACCAGAACAAGTGTATTATTCACTATTTAATATAACGAGAATGCAATAAAAAGCCTCCATTAGCCTAGCTTCACAATATTAGAACTCGGTCTTAAATAAAATATTTTCAAATATTCCGAGAAAATAATTATTTTGAAATTTCCAAGCATTTTGGAGGTGCAAGGACGGGGAGCTGTTCGAAAATTTGATCTGTTCGTGTTTTGGAAAAAAAAACTCCTCTGTATTACCCTAGGTTTACACTGTTAATTTAAAATTAAGGTGAACAGATTTCAAGGTGAATAAGGTTTAAGGTGAATAATTGCGTTTAAATAAGATAAAAGCCAGCTATCTAGGCACTCGTAAAACTGGACTAATGGTAACCTTTCTTAGATAAGAATTCATTTTGCTTTTGGAAAATCTACTAGGAAATGTTTGAATAAAATTCTCAAACTATGGAGGATTTTGCCTTCAATCCAACACACCTGGTAATATTCAAAAAGAAATTTCGCTACGGAAGAAAGCGATTTCGCTTTCTCTTAGCAAACTTTACTAATCGTCTGTCTTAACTTAATTATTTACTATTTTTTGAAAAACATTGTCAAACTTAAAATGAAAAGATATTACTATGAATGAAGAACAGAAACCAAAATAAATGAAGAACAGAATGAAGAATGAAGAACAGAAACGGACAGAAATTAAAATAAATAATAAATTCAAACTTAACAGGAATATAAATTAACAAAAATAAGATTAAGCCATCGCCTCATTAAAATGACTGACGATCGTAAGTTTCAAGTGGTTCAGAAGAAAAGTTTCATCACCTGGTTTCACCCCTTTTAGCGCCTCATTTCAGAGACCGGAAACATTTTTTAAAATAATGGACACAGTGAGATGAAAGCTTCCATCTTATTGCAGAAACAAATTGAAACATAAAAAAATTACATTCTTATGCTTGCTGACACATGAGGTGCAGATATTTGCACCTAGATTTAAGTGGGAATATCTCTCGTATTGATATTTGTATACATGTTTAATGTCTTCCTGTTTTCCGGGTGGCATTACCCCCTGGTCCATCTGCCAGTGATCATAGGGAGCATCCCTTTAAAAATCTCTTTCAAAAAATTCACCAGAAAAAAATAGAAATGACAAACCTGTAATATTTGTTTTATATTTTAAACCCTCTCCCCTCCTCGTTCTGATAACTATTTAGGCGGTATTTGGACGTAAGCTCGATCTAAAAACAAAGATTGAAGGAGCAAATAGTGCCCTCCGCCACGGTTAAGAAAGCCTTGGATAAAACCATTCGCAGTAACGCACTGTAAGTAAAGAGCGACCCTTGTCCATAAGAACTGGAACTCTTAAAAATATACTTCTGGTTACAATAGATGCAACAGCAAGATCTGTCATTTATACTGATCCTAAATATGCAACATATATTCATTTGAACGTTTCACATCACAGGCATTTACATTTGGAAACTTGCATAATTTTAGAAACAGAATTTAAACTTCTCTAAAAAGGGATTTGAAATTGATAGAAATTTTGAGATGAAATTATCACTGGATAGTGCCGCATTTTAGCATTCCGGCCGAAACGGCACCAAAATTTTATTGAAGAAAAACCGTGAGAACTTTTGAAAGACCATTTATACAGCCTCCCAGTTACACAGGCCACGCTGGTGTGGAGTATACCACTCGTGTCTAAACAAAAAGCAGTCCTTTTCTTTTCTTTTATTTATTCACCATAAAAGAACTCGATAGACAATTTCTTTATTCAATTTTTCACACAACATTCTTTTCCATTTTCATTCGTTGTTAAATTTTATGGCCTTGGTTGAGCCTTGGTTGGTTTTGTCTAGTTTGGCCTTGGTTGGTTTTGTCTAGTTTGGCCTTGGTTGAGCCTTGGTTGGTTTTGTCTAGTTTGGCCTTGGTTGAGCCTTGGTTGGTTTTGTCTAGTTTGGCCTTGGTTGAGCCTTGGTTGGTTTTGTCTAGTTTGGCCTTGGTTGAGCCTTGGTTGGTTTTGTCTAGCTGTCAAAAATCTCCTTAGAAAGATGGTAACACGTCAAAAGCCTCCAAGAGCCATACCTCCCCCGGCTACTCCCTCTTCTGCCATATCAGCCTGAATATCACCACTATATTCCTCAAGCTTTAAGAAAAAATTTGAAACTTTAATATATTTGAATCATAATGTTCCTCAAACATTACGAGGGTCCTTGTCTAAGCATCTTGTTTTAAAAAAACACTAAAGAATAGCAGATGTCCCTGAATATATTAATTGCAATCAAATTAGCCAAGTACATCCAGCTATATTTTCATATACTGAGATTTCGTGAACTTCTCGAGATCATAAGCCCTGATTAACCGAGCGTATACTTCTTTGTGAGGATCGGAAACATACTGGCTGTAGAATGAGAAATACCTGCAGTGTATAAAAAAGCTTTTTTTCTTCTTAAATTTGCTTCTTTTTTTGCTCCTTCTCTTTCAGAGAACAGAAGGTCTCTCAGTTTTTGCCTGGACATTCCCAGCTGTTTGAAAGCGGATATTCCACTGATAATGGACAGGACAAAGTAAAAAAAAAGTTATAGGATGGAAATAAAATAATTTTTTCCTACCGCATGCTCATAATCCGAAGACATTCCCATGGAAAGCTCTAGCTCTTCTGCTGCAATCCCCAAATGGGAGCTAACAGCGTCACGACAGGTGATAAGTCTCTAAAAAAAGAAAAAGAAGACATTCAGCATCGTGACAAACAAACATAATTTTATGAAAAAGTTCGTTGCGGTAACTGGGGCTGCTTTCACATTGATTCAACTGAAAATTCAAAAAAAAATCAAAGACAGTGTTCTATAATTTCCTGTAGTAAAATGCAATCAGGTTTCACTTTATATTTATTTATTTACCAGCTCTCCCGTCACGCCTAGCTCCGACCTCAAAATAAAGAAAAGCCAATAAAATTTCCACATGGAGAATCCATCCCCCTGAAAATGTGCCATTGCATATTAATAGCGACCGTATTTTTAAATTTTTGAAAAATTCCCTTTCCCGAAGATAATTCCTCCTCAACAATTTCCCTTAATCGGCAAATCGAGCACTGAATCGATAAACACGGACACCGATTTTTTTCCAATGTCATGTTTTCCACAACAGAGCTAATCTCAGACTGAATAAAGTTGTCTTTTGCCCTACATTTAAATAAATTATCTAAACAATAACTCATTTTGATTCCATACGCAAAGACTCGGAACATGATATGCATATCAAATTTATGTTAATACGGAAAATTCCCCCCACATAGCGGACTTGCCCCCCACGAAACAATTCTCCCTGAAAATTTTTACCCATGTGTAAATAACGATAGTATTTCAAGTTTGAAAAGTACTATTAAGCTGAATATCAAATTAACGAAACTGTTGAGTACCAAATACAGGGAATTTATTGAAAAAGAAATTTTATGGTTAGATCTCATAATTAACTAGCCCGTTAACTGAATATCCAGATAATGCGAATAGTC
>NC_142796.1:10971657-11049157 GCF_049724085.1 Artemia sp. Qi Xiang Cuo
AGGATACTAAAAGCAGCTTACCAAGAATCTTGGAGAGAGAGGAGGAAGAAGTGTTTGGGCTAGCCAAGTTAAATATATTTTGGAAAGTTGTGGAGAATCTAGGCTGTGGGAAGAGGGGAAAGGTTTAGTGGTAGAAAGGGGGCGGTAGCAAAACAAGTTAAGTTTATTTTAGAGAGCCAGGAGATCCAGAAATGGCATTGTAATATATCCTCGTCGCCTTCTACATCTCTGTATGCTAGTATCAAGGACCTATGGGGACAGGAAGTGTATTTGAATGCGGGGCTTAGCAGGGAGGAATTAAAGTGGGTAATATCGGTAAGGGGAAATTTTATAGCATTTGGAGACGGGAGAAAATTTTTGGGGGAGATTAGGTCGCAGGCTGGTCCCTATTTTTGTCCGATGTGTGGGGACGAAAATGATGATTTAATTCATCCTTTATGTTTACGTAAGGAGTTAAGAGGTTTGAGAGGAAATTTTTCCGGGGTAGTTCGAAAGGAAGGAATGGGTGGGTAATATATAAAGAGATAGAAAATTTGGGGGGATAAAGAATTTGAAAAGGTTTATTGGACTGGGCATGGAGCATAGAGATCATTTTCTTTAGACTTGTTTTGTTTTGTTTATAATAAGGGTGTTTTCATTTATTATTTTTGAAGTGTATTGCGTATTAACCACGGCCCAGTAGGGCTTTTAGTTTTAATAAATCATATCAAGAAAAGTGTGATTTGTCTGATAAGTTTACTGCTGATTTGTTTTTCTATTTAGTTGACTTTAATGGTTACACAGGAGTTGAACAGGAGGATGCTTTATGTGCCCTGCCTGAGGATCCACTGGGAGGTTTGGGGATTTTTGGAAATTTGAGTATCACGCAGAGGACGATTAGGGATCACCTTCGACGGAAAAATAAAGGAGGAAGTAAGCTTTTGGTGTTTTGTGGCAAAGAGAATTTATTTATTTTGAATGGGAGGGCAGGAATAGATGGTAAGGGGGGGCGTGTACATGTTTTTCGGGGATGTCTCCAAGTGTGATAGATTATTTTGATTGTTAGCAAGGAACTTTTTGCTCGGTGTACGGATTGTGAGGTTATGGGAACACAGGGTTCAGACCATTTGCCTATAAGAGCTTGTTTTAATGTATATATATATATATATATATATATATATATATATATATATATATATATATATATATATATATATATATATATATATATATATATATATATATATATATATATATATATATATATATATTTTATATATATATATATATATATATATATATATATATATATATATATATATATATATATAATCTATTTCCTGATGCAGTATTGATTAGAAGTTAGCACTAGAAATTTCCTTATTTTCACAAATTTAATCAACCCGCCGCCTCCCCCCTCCTTTTTAGAAATCCTCCATAAGCCAATCAGTTAATTCATACCTATGAGATGGGACAGTAGCAAACCCCTTCAGCGGCTCACCACGTTTCTTTCTGCTTTCGTAATTACGAATAATACAAATTCGCACCATTATTCAGTGACTGACAAATATACACTGACCCGCTAATGACAGAGTAAATGGGAGTAGTTATTTGTACGCGCCAAGGATGTAGTGCCAAAAATCACTAAGACTTGATCTTACTGTTATATTATTTATATACAGTGATGTTGACGCTATACTGACACTACAGTGCGCTTTCCAAGTGTTTGCGACGTCACTCATACAAAAAATGCTTTTTTTTCAAAATTAAGGCCCTAAATAAATTTTTCAAATATATATATTAATAAGATAAATACTCGTACTTACAAGGAAATCAGGATTAGGGCCCAAGGACACATCATAGTCATAAGCTCCAATGGTCATCAGGCCAACTAACTTCAAAGATGGACAGCTATCTTTTATATACTCAGCAAGGGGCGGAGCGTCTTCGGGCGTGATGCCACTTTTAGCTTCTTCATTACTTGTATTGACTTGGATCATAACGGAGAGAGGGCCACCGTTGGGTATGTATTTCTGCCTAGCTGTATTCAGTGCCTCGGCCAATTTGTTAGAGTCAACTGTTTCAACCATTGACAAATTTTTAAGGGCCACAATCTTAGGGACTTTGTTTCTTTGCAAATGACCAATTAGGTGCCATCTGATTTCCGGACAAAGTTCCAAAATCTTTAGAATAAAGTTTAGGTTTGGATTAAGGGTAAAATCTATATGTAATGCCCTATTTTAACATAACTTAAGGAGAACTCTTTGGCTTAACTCAAGGAGAATTAATTAATTTCTTCACCGAGTTAAACAAAGATATACTATTTTGTTTACTTTGTTCTGCATGCTAAAAAAAATGAAGATGAAGAAAAATGAATTACTATTTTTTCTTACGAAAGTAAAGAGCGAAGTTGGAAATTAAAACAGACAAAAATTATTGCTTCCTAGATTACACAAGATATTTCTACAAAGCAGGCTCAAATAAAGTGTACCGTGATATTTTACAATTTTGATGTTTTTTTTTTTTTCAATTATTATTGTAAGCTAAAAGTTATTGTGGCTATTGAGCTTGTAAATTTTTTTTTGCAGGCTACAACTACTACAACTAACAGCTCACTGAAGCACCAGGCCACCTGAGGTAAACACAGCTCCACATGCTCCTCCTCCATCACAATTCATTCAAAGTCTCCATCTTAACTCTCTCCCAAGAGGTTTCAATTTCCCTTAGATTCTTCCTTACGATCTCCTCTCACTCTATTCTGGGACACAGGCTTCGCAGCTCTAACACAGGTGATGATATGCCACTAGTCCTGGTAATTATCTCATTTTTCAACACTAAGGTATTTTTTATACCTTCTCTTGAATACGTCAAGGGAAAGATTTTCCGGGATTACCTCTGCCGGCAAGCTATTCCATGTGGCGACCGATCGTCAGGGGAAACTCGTTTTCAGATATTCTTTGCGAGGAGTACCCTGCTCAAGGTAGAGCTGACAAGTTGTGCTTCGGCGAGTTGGTCACAAGGGCTTTGCTCTGTCAGGAACGAGCTTCGATAGCTCCTCTGATGGAGGGTTATGCATGTACTTGTAGAAAACCGATATGGACGCCACGTCGAAGCGTTCTTGGATCAACTGGGGGGGTTTTACCTATCGTATTGCCATAGGTTGCAGCACGAAAGGCTCGATTTTAAATCCATTGGAGAGGAGCGATGTGGCTTTTTGGTGCACCAACGAAGAGGGGACATGTATATTCCATGACAGGTCTGATGCACGAAAGGAATAGTGGCAGAAGAGACTCATCAGGGAGGAGACTCTTGCATCTTAGGATAACTCCTAGCTTCTTGGAGCAAGAGGATCTAATTTTACTGAGATGCTCAGTCCATGAGAGATCCGAAGAGAGGTTAACTCCAAGTAGGCTCTTGTATCAACTCGTGTTATTGCCTTTCCTTTGAAGACAAAATCAGGATGAGTCCTCATACTACTCGCCTCAGAAATTAGGAGCTCTTTCGTTTCGATGCGTTAAAACTGAAAGGCCACGCATCTGCTCACTTCTCAATTCTCTCTAGGAAAGTCTGAAGCTCCTTGTGGGGTTTTCTGGGATCTTCGTCCTTATCTATTGATGTTTTTGTTGTCGTGCAATCAGTAAAGTGGTGAGGTTTCTTCATAAGGTTGTCCCCTAGGTCGTTTATGAATACCAAGAAAAGAGTTGGCCCAAGAATACTTCCTTGGGTGTTCTTTTGATATGAAGCCGTTGAGGACAACCTACAATGAACATTGACGAAGAAAGTCAGCAAGCACCTCAAATAGTCGACCATCAACTCCATACGCTTTCAGTTTACAAAGAAGTCCCTTGTGCCATACACGATGACATCGCTTTTGCGATGTCAAAGGAGAGAAGGCGAATATCGTGCCCCTGAGAAAAGAGGTTAACCCACTCTTTATACTGCGCATTCAGACGGTCTAATGTAGATCGTTTTCTGCGAAAACCTTATTGCGTGTCTGTTAACAACAGATGTGACTCGAGGTATTGGTAAAGGGTCTTATTAATGATGCTTTCATAAACTTTACCTACGCAGGACAGCACACTTATTGTACGATACGATCCTATATTAGTAAGGTCGGACTGTATTTGGAACAGGAGGGACAACATGAGCAATTTTCCAGGCATTCGGGAATGATCCCACTGCAAAGCATTACAGAGAGGCAAGAGAGCCAGCTAGCTCAGGGGAACATCTTTTGAGGACGAAATTGGGAATCGTGTCAGGTCCTGAAATTTTGGTGACATCCAGCTGGCTTAGAATTATAAGCACCTTACTAGTAGTTATGTCAACGCTGGTGATTTTCGAATTTTTTTGTGGCGGAAAGGGGGGAGGGAAGAGGTGTCATCAAGTTAGGAGACCTTTGAAAAGGCTTGTGCAAGAGCATCTGCCTTTTCCTGGCCTGACTGGATCATCGTCCCTTCAACATGAAGCGAGGGAATTGATGTTAGTTTCGAGGACAGTAGAGCTTCTTTGACGACCCTCCACCAAAGTTTGCAGGGCCAATTTTCAGTTTGTCTACAAACTTGTGTTTGTAATCGGCTCTAGCTAGACGTACGGCTATAAAAGACTCGTCTCGAGCGCTAAGAAAAGCAGCCCGGTCCTCGTCTGATTCAGTCGAACGCCATTTCTTGTGAGCCTTCTTTCTGGCCATGGTTGCATTTCTACAACCAGCATTGAACCAAGACTTATCTTGGGATGAGAAATTTACTGTTTTTGATGGGACGAATTGCTCAATGGCCTCTGTAATCGTTTTTCGTAAAGTACCGCTGCTTTATGTGGGGCTTCTTTCAAAAATTAAACAACGGCTTTGCCAATAAGAAGTTTCGCAGTCCATCCCAGTCTGTGCGGTGACACTGCCTGAAAATCCACTCCTGCATTACAGGTGGAGGTATTTTGAGATTTCCACAAGCTATAACTGCCACATGGTCCCTGGCAAAAGGATAACTTTCGACACTAAAGGAATCCGAATGATCAGTTTAGAAGGGATCAAGCTAGGATGATCAATGAGGGCCAATATAAGTGTCGAATTCAAGAAGCTGTTCTAGGCCATAAGCAAGACTCAGGTCTAGAGGAGGGATGCCTTCCACATCAGTCGTGCGAATTTTCAGCCAGCGGCAATGACCACTGTTAAAGTCTCCTTTGATTATTATACCCGATTTAGGAAACTTTTGCTTTACAGATTCCAAGCAATCTTCCAGATGTTCGGTGATTTTCATCTTTGATGGGTTATAGACTGAACCAATAACAAACAATTTTTTTGGCATGCTTACTTTCACCCAAAGGACCTCCTTATCCCCAGGAATCGAAAGTGACGAAAATGAGATGCTATTTTTAAGGTACACCTGCACCAAAGGTTGAGCTTCTCTGGTTTTTGCGATCCAGCCTTAGCAGAGTGTAACCAGTAATGTTGAACTTACTATCAATGGCGCCAGGATTCAGGTTGGTCTCAGATACACACATGATAGAAGGCGAGACATCATTCATCATATACTGAAGGTGATCCAACTTGGATCGGAGACCACGTACATTCCAGTGGGTAACAGTGAACGTATCTATAAGAATTGTCTTGGGACGCGCATATGGTCATCTACTAGAGGAAAGTCCAATCTGAGGCTGTTTTTTCAGTTTGAAAACTAGGTAAATACCGGCTGAATGGGTAGTTGGCCCAAACAGCGGACAAAAGAACTAATAAGACAGACTTTGTCCTATCAGATAAGGAGCGGTCATAAGACCTCACACTTAACCTCAGCCAGGGTGGTGAGGAATCCAATAGGGGCCAGAGTCGGCACCTTACAGTACCTACCACTCTCAAGCTCTGCGGGCAGGGACGCCTACCCCTGAGTGGTTTGCCAGAGCATACCACCGCATACCCAAACTTGCAGAGGTTGTTGTCCAAGTCTGGATCTTCCCCCTTTTTGCAGTTGTCCTCCTGGAGAGGCTCCTCCAAAAATGGTATCCTTCAGTACCATAAAATTTAACCCATTACTGGAAGAAGGTTTGCAACTAACGGGAGGAGTCCACACGCCAGTTAAGCCTGCTAAATGTGCATCAGAGGGACCTTCTTTTTCCTCCACCTGTATTTATGATATCCGGGCGAGGTCACCACAGCTTCAATTACGGACCCCAGGGGCTAGTTCTCCCCTTATTCCGCGCCTCCCAATATGGGAGGTAATCTAAATATCTGTAGGACCGTCCCTATCCGTCACCTGGGGACGCGCTGAGTGGCCTAGAGAGGACCCCTACCGAGAAGGCGACTCAGTAGGTACAACATTTGTAAATGTATGGCCGAAGACATAATTTTAACAACAAGTATAAGATAAGATAAGATAACGTGTATTTCGAGCCAAAATGTGGCCATGTAGACAAATAACATGCAAGATTAACAAATTACAGCACTCGCCACAATAATAAAGAGAAAAATAAAAATAAAATAAAAACTACTCTCTTCTTTTTGCAAAATACTCATCAAGATATCTTCCCACTAGACAAATAAATCGTGACGACGTGCATTTCAAGGCATCAGGAAGCCGCACTCTATCGTTCCCAAGTAAATTTTCCCTTACCCCGAAAAGGACCTGGACAACGACTCAGACAATGCTCCAAATTTTCCTCCTCTTCCTGGCAGAGAGAGTAAGCAAACCTTCCGTCCGGGACACTTTTACTCCTCTCAAAAACTTTCAATCTCGAACGAATCGGAAGGCAGTTAGATCGTAGCTGCATCCAATATGTAAGGTATCTAGACGGTAAATTTAACTTAAAAGTAAAATTCCTGACCATAAATTATCTTAACCTCATTATAATACCTTAAAAGTTTCCGAATTCTTAATCTCCTCACCCCATTTCTGTATCGTCTGGTCCTCCAGCACCCGCTTAATTTCCTTGTCCAACTGTAATTGTTGACTAGTTGGTCCAAGGCCGTCATTCCATGCGAAAGAAAACCCTGTCTTATCCAATAACAACATATCTATCAATAAGTGAAATGACAGCATTTTTATGCAGTTCCAAAAAAGACTTATGCCAGCTTTGCCTCTCACTCAGACTAATTTTGAATTAAATTCCATTGAATTTTGAATTAAATCAAGTTGGCGGACTCCGATTTAAAATTTGAGAGCCATGCCATGGCTGTTTGGAGAAGAAGCCAAGACAGATAGTTGGAGTGAGAGGCAAAGCTGGCATAAGTCTTTTTCAGAATTGCATGAAAATAATTTCATATCACCTGTTGATAGAGAGTCTATCATCCATCCATCCAGCTTTTCAACATCTTGTTTAATCCTGAATATATAATCCTTCTGATATTTACAAGATATATTATTTTTTCTATGTTGCCTATAAAAATCATTGAAAAATTCAAAACAATCATAATTATGACGATTATAATAATTAACAGTGTTAATTTACATAATTATCATTAATTAAAATAATCTTAGTCAAATTATCACATTAACATTACTTAGGCTAAATCCAGTGGTGTAATTTCGTCAAAATCCGGAGGGGGGGGGGGCAAAGTTGGAACTAATTTTTCAAAATCAAATAAAAATGGCAGTGAAAACTGAAAAATTATATATATGTTACCATAAAGGCAAAGACATACTAAAGAAAACTCACCTGTTTCTCTGGATACTGGAATTATGCAGGTTCATCTTAGTTCTGACAAGATTTTTTTCAGAAACTAAATTTAAACTGGAGGGGCAAACTGAGAACTGGGGTGGAAGGGGCAAACTTGGGTTTGGAGGCGGCAGTTGCCCCGCCTGCTCCATAGCAAATTACGCCCCTGGCTAAATCTCAATTATAACATTAGGTTTAATTAATAAAATTACTTATACCAATTATTATAATTGTTATAATTATCTGGCACTAATATAAGGAACGTTGTCTATTAGACTTTCCTTTAGTCTTTTAGTAATTCTTCTTATTTCTTAGGATTTGATGTTTTGCTCTTTAACCATGGATTTTTTTTTTCTTTCAGCAAAGCTTTTTATTTTAATAATTTGTCACATTTAATACTTTGTCATCTTTTTTGTATCATTTTATCTCTTTCCATCACTAATTACAGTTGTAATGTCTGCAAAAAATAATGTTGGACTTCAACTTACTTTTTCATTGTTAGCTTTTTCGACCAATTCTTGCACGTAATTTTCACCGAAATCTCTTTGGCCATTTTGATATGCCTCAATAATGTCTTCAACGGGTTTTGTTTTGCTCACAGCAACCAATCTCACTTCATGTCGCACTTTCTTTAAGTAAAATTGATAGCATTAAGCACAGGTTCACACAGTCAACATTTTAGGAAGAGAGGGAAATTTAATAAGGAGGTAATTGGCTTAACACTACACAAATCCCCCCCCAAAAAAAAAAGATTTTTACATACGCCAATGGATAGAACCACTGGAGTCTAAAAGACTCTATTTATTCGTCAACTTTGTAATACTTGCATAAGATTTCACTATCTTACTTCATATGGTTATTAAGTTCCTAGACCACCCATTCATTCATGAAATGTCAATAAATACATGATATTATACAATCATGATCCACTAAGACGCATGGGAAAACCGATTAGAAAACCCGATCGGTACGACGAGAAAAGCGTTCAAAGGATAGGTGCAAAATTTTTCTAAAAACCAAGATAATATGTACTTGTAGTCTTGTACGAGCCAAGTCTCTAAGCCAAGTGTATTTCATGCCAAGTATCTTCCTCTTTCGTGTTAGTTTTATACAAATCATTACTTGTATTGGATAAAATCAGATGGTTCTGGATAAGAACCATCAAATCTCAAACTTTCGCTCGCTTAACAGTTAACATGCTTTCCATTTTCAAAAATGATTGCTCATTTTTACCGATTAGTAGCATAGGGAAAATAGAAAAATGTCTAGCCCCAAAACCGATCGGTACTATGGGAAAAATCAATCAGTTTTCCCTTCTTACTGAACGGTTTTTGAGTGTTTCCCCATGCGTCTGAACGGACCATTAGCAATGATTTCTCTTGAGTACTTTTACAATCAGAGTCAATCGGTTTTTGGATGGTCACAAGAAAGTATCCGTCTGTTCTTTTTTTCTTAAGCCTAAAGACAAGGAAGTCTAACTTGTAAATCTTATGTTCAAATTTTAGATTTTTGAATCAATTGCAGGCCATACTCTGTCTATTCTGAATAGAAAACATTCAGGAGTAACAATTTATGAAAATGTAAGGTGGGATGGAAACAAGAATTTTTTTCAATTTTCCAAAGAAGTTACAAAAGCAAATATTTTTTAAATCTATGGCGGGGACAAATTGTTTTTTTTTTATTTAATTTAACGAAAATACCTAATACAGATATTTTTAATTGGTGGGGGTTAATTACTCCTCTCCCCTCCCCTGCAAAAAATTGCACAACTGGACACAATTTAGTTATTACTTGTTTTCACTTTGTCTTGTGCAGCAATGGTGCTTGTGTTACCCACTAATTTGTATCCCTAGAAACATAAGTAATTCTTTGGCTTCAATTTCTCCTATTTGGCAATGATACTTGTGTATTTTGCATCAGCAAATCACTGGTACACACGGGATACAAGCAACGATTTTTTCATTCTTGTATCCCGTGTATATATATATATATATATATATATATATATATATATATATATATATATATATATATATATATATATATATATATATATATATATATATATATATATATATATATATATATATATATATATATATATATATATATATATATATATATATATATATATATATATATATATATACTCTCACTCACTCACTCATCATCATCATCATCATCATCATCATCATCATCATCACTCACTCACTCACTCACTCACTCATCATCATACTCATCATCATACTACTACTACTACTACTACTACTACTCATATATATATATATATATATATATATATATATATATATATATATATATATATATATATATATATATCATACTACTACTCACTCATATATATATATATATATATATATATATATATATATATATATATATATATATATATATATATATATATATATATATATATATATATATATATATATATATATATATATATATATATATATATATATATATATATATATATATATATATATATATATATATATAACACACACACACACACACACACACACACACACATATATATATATATATATATATATATATATATATATATATATATATATATATATATATATATATATATATATATATATATATATATAACTAGCCTTGTTATACTGAAACAAGGTTTCAGCACAACAACCTCGTTTCTGTTGTTTCTTTTTTCTTTAACAACAAGGTTTTTTTTGTTATGCTTCTCTCTTTGAGCTCAGCTCCCTGTTGGCGTTATTCGATTATTAATTAAAAAAAACTTTTTCCACAAAATAAGTTTTTCAAAGAAAAGTAAAGAACACCATTAAACCAAAAATTAGCAAAAATAAAATCAAATAATCTACCAAGCGTGAAACTACCACAAATCAGCATTGATAAATAAATGAAACCCAAAACGAACAGAAATTACAATAAATAACCGAGTCAAACTAAAAACAAACAGAAGTTAACATGAGTAGGGTCCAAAACCCATATGCCTTCCCAAAGCCAGTAGACAATTTGCACTTTACTGAAAAAATATAAATGTTTTTACTTTTACAACTTTAATAAATCAAACAATATTAACATTTTGATTACTAAATATCAGTATATGTATATTAAACTGACAATGCATATTCATTTGTATTTTGGTGGGTGGGTGTGAGAGGGGTGTTAGTTATCCTCCAAACACTTTTAACTATTAAAAAGGGCACAAGCCCTTCTAGTTTCCAATCGAATGAGCCCTTTTTAAAGTTTTTACAACATCACTATCTATAAAAACCTTATATGCCCCCCCAGGGCATAACTTACAGTCCTTGCCCCGAGGGCTCTGAGGGAGGTTATCATCCTCAAAGACCTAATTTCTAAAACTTTTCACTACGCTGAACCAAATGGCTATCTAAAAATATGGATAGGATGTGTTTGGGGAAAAGGTGGGCGTAAGAGGGGGCTTAGTTGCTCTCAAATCACTTTTGACTGTTAACAAAAAGGCACTAGCCCTTTGAATTTCTAATCGATTGAGCCCTTTTTAAAGTTTCTACACCAAAGCTTTCAATAAAAACCTCAAATGCCCCCAGGGCATAACTTACAACCTTTACCCTGAGGGCTGGGTGGGACTGTCATCCTCAAAGATATAATTTCAGGACCTTTCAACTACTTTGAACAAAATGGTTATCTCAAAATTTTGATTGGATGTGTTTGGATAAATAGTGGGCATGGAAGGGGTGTTAGTTGCCTTCCAATCACTTTCGACTATTAAAAAGGGCACTATTCACATCAATTTCCAATCAAATGAGTCCTTTTTGAACTTTCTACGACAACACTATCTATAAAAACAGTATATGCCCCCCGGGCATAACTTACAACACTTGCCATGAGGAGTGTGGGGGGGGGGGGGGTCATCCGCAAAGACCGAATTTCCAGAACTTTCAACTACGTGAAACAAAAATGCTATCTCAAAATTTTGATTGGCTGTGTTTGGCGAAAAGGTGGGCGTGAGAGGGGGTTAGTTGCCCTCAAATCCTTTTCGACTATTAAAAAGGGTACTAGCCCTTTGAATTTCCAATCGAACGAGGCTTTTTTGAAGTTTCTACGACAAAGCTTTCTATAAAAACCTTATATGCCTCCAAGGCAGAACTTAGAGCACTTGCCTTGGGGGCTGTGGGGGGATTGACCTCCTCTAAAACATAATTTCCCTGTGGAAATCAGCTACGCTGAACAAAATAGGTGTCTTAAAATTTTGTGTGGTTATTTCCCGGGAACTGATGGGTATGGACGAGGTGTTAGTCGCCTTCCAATAACTTTTGACTATTAAAAAGGGCCTAGCCACTCCAATTTCCAATCAAATTAGCCCTTTTCGAAGTTTTTACAACAACTCCTTTGATACGAAGTGCCCTGGTCTAAAGAAAAAATAATAATAAATAATACATTGTGCCAACATTATTCTTTACTTAGGCAGCACGATTGCGCTGCCTATGATTGGTGATTGTTTATTTTGCGTAAAATAAAAATCTTGAAAGATGAGAGACAAATAATTTGAGTTGTGTTATGTCGAAAAAATAAGCCACTTTTAATAAGGATTCAATTACAGCAAACATAGGATAATATGGCATATTCTGTTTGTTAATGTATAAACAATCTTTTAATTGACTCCTAGAACACATCCAAGACCCAGTACGGGGGGGGTCGTTTTTTCCAAATCTAGGGGAAGGACAACTTTGAGTGTTTTTTTTTTTTTTTCAATCCCTACAATGAAAACATCAAAAAGGTATTTTTCGATAAAATTATCAATTTTTTATTAGTCCGGGTAGATCTAGGGGACACGTATCCTCCCCCCCCCCCAATTCATGCCACTACCAAGATCACTGGTATAAAAAAATCACTAAGCTCTTCCATCAATATTTTTGTTGAGTTAACTAAGACTTTACTGATTTTAAGTACTCTTTATCTGATTTTTGAAACAGACAAATGGAAGCACTGCAAATAGGAAACAATGGAAAAACTAGGCCATAAGCAATCAATTTCCTGATTTTTTATTTTTTTTTGTCAATTTGCTTTAGAGCAGCAAAACTAACTGTATTATTCTCTGATTACAGAGACTACAGTTTATCCAAAATTAAAATCTCAACGGCAAATTTTATGATCTATACCAAAAAAGGTCAATAATTAAATATAACTTTTTACTACTTAAAGATGAAAGTATTAGAATTCCTGAACAGGAACTTTTTTTCCAGAAATGCTTATGGAATTGAAAAAAAAAAATCTTACTTCGTCTTCCACCTATGACGTTTTTATTCGTGACTTAAATAAAATCAATTATTTTGTTCCAAAATATCAAACGAAATTGTAAAAAAATGGAACCAACTTGTTCTCCCTTTTTTAGTCATAAATTATCATAAAAAATCACCTAAATTGCGTCTATTATTCATAATTTCTCGGTTTAGGAAGAAAAATTGGATAAAAGCTATTACAATTAGCAGTAAAAAGATTTATTATGTTTGCTTTCTTTAAATTGGCATATACTTCTAATAAAAAATCATGTGTTAGCTGTTACATAGGAATAATTTTTTTTTGACAGATAGTGCAAGAAATAGTATTATAGAGGGATGGGGGGCATCAGAGATGGAATATCTTTAAACTGAAATGGTATTTAATTGGCGAAACTTTCTTTTGGCTTGAAAGCTATAGCCATCTATTTTACAGAAAATAGATGGCACTAAATAATTTACACTTAAAATATTAAAAATATTGCTATTAATTTATGATACCGTAGTTCTCTTTGCTGCTGCAGCAGCTACACGTTCCCTAACTAAGGTTAAAGCTTCTGATACAGCCGACATTATATCCACAAAAATGTATTATATATTCTAGATTGTTATTGAACTTTGCACAGTGTTGTCAGCTCAATCATGGTTGCTTCAAATTAGCTAAAAACACATATCGTAATGGTTTACCCACAAGGTTCCAAAGAATGCAAACTTGTTTCCGAGTTTTTTAATTATTTTTAGCTAATCAATCATAAACCGTTCCGTCTTCTTACTTTAAATAGCTTATGTTGCGCAATGGCCATGTGAAACCATATTAATGATACCGTAATGGCCATGAGGCAATAATGTTGAATTATTGCCAAGCTGAAAATCTTGTTGAACACCGAATCACATATCTAGAAATAATGCAAGAAGGAAGGGGCATCTATTACTTATTTGCCGAGCACAGCTTTGCGGTTTTTATTGGCTAAGTAACAGTAGCTTCACATTGACTAATTAGTCACATCATCCTGGTAACTTCGGAAGCTAACATACCACATGAACTATTTAAATGTAAAATTGTAAAATAACGCACAAGAGGTAATACTGTTGCTGATTGGCATATTCGTATTTGGGACTAATCAAGAACCATTTAACATTCCTACGTTAAGTAGCTTGTGCTACAGAATGATAATGTGACATTTGTAAAATCCTTTGACCCTGGCTTTCCTAAGCTTTGTTTGCAAGTGAACGTCTTGTGGAGCCTGAACTATTTTTTGCTGACCAGTCATAGATACCTTACACATTCCGTAACGTAAGCTATTTTGCGCAAAGTCTAATGTGAAACCTTTATTTATTTTGGTTTTGATAGGTTTTTTAGGAGGGCGCTATCCAACCTTAACATTTTTCAATAGCAACGTGGGAATTCAATTACTGCTAAATTTCAAAATCTAGAACCGCAATTGTTTTTGTCATTAAATTTCATAAATATTTTAAGACCAAAGAATAGCGTAGAAGACTATACTTGCGTTAGTATCATCTATTGATGCCTCTTTTCTAGTAATCGGGCAAATCAAAATTAAAGCAAATGAAGATTAAAAAATCAGTGGCACAAGTTGAGGTAGGGGGAAATTTTACTTTTCCCAACCCCACCTTTTTTTTGCCCTCTCTCCCTGGACTTTTGAAAATAATTTGTTTTGGTTTTTTCATTGAAAAATACCGTTTTTGGTATTTTCTTAGAAACAAAATGAAGCTGCCCCCGCTCATGGATTAACACCACTGTATAAAAAGGCTTTACTGTAAAAGAAAAAGAAGAGAATCCAAAATATTGTCGAAGAGAAAGATTGCACAGCATACTTATATAGTCTAAATAATTGACCAATTTATTCTAAAGAAAAGAGTGAAAAAAGAAAAAACAAGGAAAGACGGTGCCAGAAAAAATCTTTGAGAGCCCGGGGTATCCCGGCTCCATTGGATCCGCCACTGTTTTCGATGAACTTTTTTTTCACACTCAATTAAATTAATACTAGAACAGCGTATGAACTCATTTAACAGCTTATTTGAAACTCGATAAACGCGTGACTAACAATTGCGAAACATCAGACATAATTTTAATTAGTTATCATTTGATTAAAGTCAGGAAAGATAAAAAGGGAATTTAGAGAGAAGGGAGGCGACATTTATCCAATATTCACATGAGTGTCCTTAGGACAACCAACAGCTGTTTTTAGGAGTTATTAAAGAATCTTTGAGTGGTAACTTCAGCTACATTCTGGAAAGAAATACATCACTGCTTTAGCCACTGCAGGTTAAGACACCCCCACTAGAATGGCGCCAACGAGGGAGAGCAAATTTCCGTTACCCAGATTATATCGTATTTCGAACAGTAGGCTGTATGAAAAGTGCGGTTCACTCTCGCTTTCTACGGCTATAATAATAGAATGGCTGAGACGGCTTGGGAAAGTTTTTCGGATGAAGGATGACAGATTGCCAAAGATTGTACTTTTTGGCCGACCGTCACGGACTAAACAGAAAGAAGGTCATCTGCGATTGGAGTGGGAGGATGTCATATTGAAAGATTTAAGGGAAATGGAAACTTCCTGTGAGTGTGTAAAGATGGAGTCATTAAATTAGATTGGGATGGAGGAGGAGCGTATGTAGCTATGTTGGCCTCAGGCGGCTTGGTGCTGCGTTCAGTTGCTAGTAGTGGTAGTAGTAACACACATGAATAACTCAGAGCGTGGATTAAGAAAAACATTTCATATAAGTCTTTTTTTGCAATTTCAATTATAAAATTTTCTAAAAAAAAAGTCTAAAGTCGAACAAATGGGCGTGCCCATATACAAATAGTATATGATACAAATGTGTATGAGTATATAATACAAATAAAAAAAAAGGAGTCAGGTATCCAGATACCTTTTGGCTATACATAGTGCCGTTGCTGCGTGCTAGAAGTATGAGAAACTGAGGATAGAAAAGTACAAGCACCAAATTGATCGTTACAGAAGAAAAAAAAATCAGTTGGACGTCTGTATTACATATATTTTGTCTGAGGGCATGTCCGTCTTCTTATTCCTTTTTCGTCATCTTAAACTCAATTCATGTTTTCGAATTCGACAACACTGACATGAGTTTTAGCACGACGGAAGAAACGATTAATTTGCCCTAAATTATCAAATTTAAAAATGGTGAGTTATCCTAATCCATCGGAGTTCCCTTACATTATTTTAAAGAATTATTACCTTGTGGTCTATAAGTAATTGATGCAGTCTTTGGGTTTTGTAATATAGAGGGATAAAATGGTTTGCTGTTATCTGTAAATGAAACTGATAGGCTTGAGACAATTAGAGCCGTTCTTTTACTCATCAATGTGCTAAGATCTTTAAATCTTTTGAAAAGAATGCTTAAAAGTAAAATCTTAGCACTAAGATCTTATGGCATTTTTTTGCATATGTCTTTCATTATTCTGCTCTGATCAATGGTCTGAGAACAGTGATGAGTATACCATCAAAGTTCTCTCACCATTGTTCTGTATAGCAGAAAGATGGCGTCTTTCACACTTTTTGCTAACATCAGTGAATTGTAAGATCTCAGAACAAAGATGAGTTCAAAGAACCTAAGTTTGCAGAAAGATGTGAGATCTTAGTGCAAAAGAACAGGTCTATTACCAATACTTGGTAATTTTGGTGCAGCATTCCTTTAATTAAACTATACACTTTGTTTAAACTCATATGTATGGCCTTTCTAAGCTGAATTTTATATTAATGGTGGTGTAAATGGGGATACCACCAGATTGCTAATTTGACAGTGTATACAAATCTAAATTAGCCAGCCAGTATTTTACCAACCAGTCAACCAGTATTTTAAGCCTAGGAGTCCAGCTAGACAAAATGAAACATATTAAGAAAACAATTCTTACTCTATAATATGTAGAATAATCCTAGTTGACACATTTTGAAGGGGGAGAGCCTTTATCTTCACTTCTTTGCTTGTTTTGCCAGTTTTTCTAAGAAATTCATGAATTTCTTAGAGGGATATCCACTCTTTGATTATTGGAAAAATTAGTTTATAAGTTTATATAGAATGGTATTATCCAATCTCCTTATAATTAAAAACATTTTAGTCATCTAGTTGGAAAATTTGGCCCATCTGTATAGGAAAAATCTAAATTTGCCAACTAGTTGACTATAAAAGTTGCCCCAGCAAAACTTTCCTTTTCCAACTTGTTGACTAATAACTTCTCATCAGCACAACTTAATTTTGCCAACTAGCAGGAAAGAAACATTTCCCCAGAAAACAATTCATTTTCCAACTAGTTGACTTACAATAGTTAGAATTTAGGTCAATATATACGAAATCATATTATTGAGTTAGGACTAAAGTGAATACACCATTCGATGCCTTTTTTTATGCTGATTACGAATATAATAATCATTCCTATCGGAAATTCAAATTTAAGCCATTTTTGAGCTCTTGAAAAAAGGGTGTAAAAAGGCTAATATAGGGTGTAAAAATGCTTAAAACATTTGTTTAAACTTACTGTTTCATAATAAATCCTTATTTTAATCCACAAGCACTGACTTTCCATGAGTAACTTGGATAATCACAAGTATATAAGTTCCAAAAATTCATTTTCCAAATATTAGGCTATGTATTTTTTTCTTCCTTAACGCCGAATGTTCAAGAATGCGTTTTCGACGAAACGTCGAAAATATTAAACATAACCAAACCTAACCAAACCCAACCTAACCAAACCTAATCCTTTAATATTTTCGACGGTTTGTCAAAACCGCATTCTTTAACATTCGGCGTTAAGGAAGAAAAAAATACATAATATTTGGAAAATGAATTCTTGGAACATATATACTTGTGATTATCCAAGTTACTTATGGAAAGTCAGTGCTTATGGATTAAAATACGTATTTATTATGAAACAGTAAGTTTAAAACAAAGGTTTTAATCCTTTTTACATGCTAGATTACACTCTATTTTTTGAAGTCTTCATTAGATCAAATCCGGACTCATTTTTAAAGTCCGATAGGCATGATTATTATATTCGTAATCAGCATAAAAAAAGGCATAGAATGTTGTTTTCAATTTAGTCCTAACTCAATAATATTATTTCTTATATATTGACCAAAATTTATTCTGAATAGCATAAAATATGTTAATATTATAGGGTTCTTTCAAATTTAATTATCACTATTGTTGCTTTTGTGTTACAACTTTTGTCTCTCTCCCTGTCCCCCTCTTAATAGCAGATATATTTTGAGTTATATATTGGGCTTTGAAGCCAGGGATTTTTTGTTTTGATACCCAGGATAATTAGTCTTATACCTGGTCCCAAAAGTGAGATTGAATTTGTCAAAGTTTAGAGGGTTATTCCTCCTGTCTGTTTAAGGAAAACAGATGCATATTTGAAGTGTTGTTCATTTCTATCTTGCATTTATTGGACATAAATTGTGTATATTCCTTCATCTATCTGTCTTGGTCTCTTTTCTGGAGGAGTATTTTTGTGTCTTTCTTAGAATTTTTAATTAATTTTCCCAGCTAGTTGACTAATAACTTCTCCCCAGCAAAACTTAATTTTTCCAAATAGTTTGAAACAAACATTGCCCCAGAAAACAATTTATTTTTGAACTAGTTGACTAGAAACTTTTCCCCAGCAATACTTCCTTTATCCAACTAGCTAGAAACAAAATTACCCTATAAACACTTTTGTTAGCCATCTATTTTGCAAGTAACTTTTCTTCATAATAATTTCTTAGCTAACAACGTGATGTAAAGAGAAAACAAAAAACATACTATTCCCAGTCCAACAAAAATTGGCAGTGCGTGATTTTAACAAATGTGCTACAGCTAAGGTAAATCAAACAAACTGAATTCAGGAGTAAATAGTCTTGAAGCCACAGAACTAAAAGTCTTCTCCTTCTACTAGTGTGCTTTCCAATCTTAGGCAAAACTCTGCAAGATAGTCTTACCCCAGGTTCACAGAGATGCAATTTCAAGTAAAAATGCATGTTTTTGTGCAACCTGCCAAGTTCCATTCATTGTCTGATGCCCATTTCTGCAGTTGTTCACATATATATATATATATATATATATATATATATATATATATATATATATATATATATATATATATATATATATATATATATATATATATATATATATATATATATATATATATATATATATATATATATATATATATATATTCACTTATAGAAGGAGAAGACTTTTAGTTCTGTGGCTTAAAGACTGTTTACTTCTGAATTCAGTTTGTTTGATTTACCTTAGCTGTAGTGCATTTGTTAAAAGCACATACTGCTAATTTTTGTTGGACTGGGAATAGTATGTTTTTTGTTTTCTCTTTGTGTCACATTATTAGCAAAGAAATTATTCTGAGGAAAAGTTACTTGCCAAATAGATGGCTAATAGAAGTGTTTATAGGGTAAGTTTGTTTCTAGCTAGTTGGACAAAGAAAGTATTGCTGGGGAAAAGTTGCTAGTCAAGTAGTTCAAAAATAAATTGTTTTCTGAGGCAATGTTTGATTCCAGCTAGTTGGAAAAATTAAGTGTTTCTGGGGTGAAGTTATTAGTCAACTAGTTGGAAAAATTAAGTTCTGCTGGGGAGAGGTTACTAGTCACCTAGTTGGAAAATGAATTGTTTTCTGGGGCAATGTTTCTTTCCAGCTAGTTGGCAAAATTAAGTGTTGCTGGGGAGAAGTTATTAGTCAACTAGTTGTGAAAGGAAAGTTTTGATGGGGCAACATTTATTGTCAACTAGTTGGCAAATTTAAGTGTTGCTGGGGAAAAGTTATTAGTCAACTAGTTGGGAAAATTAATTAACAATGAGACAAAAATATTCCTCCAGAAAAGAAACAGACAGATAAATGAAGGAACATACACAATTTATGTCCATTAAGTGCAAGACAGAAATGAACAAAACTTCAAATAGGCATCTGTTTTTTTTAAACAGACAGGAGGAATAATCCTCTAAGCTTTGCCAAATTCAATCTCCCTTTTGGGACCATGTATAAGACTAATTATCCTGGGAATTAAAACAAAAAATCCCTGGTTTTAAAGCTGAGTCTATAACTCAAAATAAATCTCCCATTAAGAGGGAGACAGGGAGAGAGATGGAAGTTGAAACACAATAGTGATAATTAAATTTGAAAGAACCCTTTAATATTAACATATTTTATGCTATTTGGAATAAATTCTAACTATTATTAGTCAACTAGTTGGACAATGAATTGTTTTCTGGGGCAATGTTTCTTTCCAGCTAGTTGGCAAAATTAAGTTTTGCTGGGGAGAAGTTATTAGTCAACTAGTTGGCAAATTTAAGCGTTGCTGGGGAGAAGTTATTAGTCAACTTGTTGGCAAATTTAGATTTTTCCTATACAGATGGGCCAAATTTTACAACTAGATGACAAATGTTTTTAATTATAAGGAGATTGGATAGTACCATTCTATATAAGCTTATAAACTAATTTTTTCCAATAGCCAAAGGGTGGAGTCCCTTCTTAGAGCCTATATATTCACAGAATATATACCCCCACCCCCCACATATGTAAATATATACCTAGAATTGCATCCTCAATCAAAATATAACATCCATTTGCATCACAAATGAACTTACTCCCATATTAGCCATGTGGTGGATGTCTGTTTTCAGCATTTAGGCTTAGAGGAAAATTCTAGTCAAGCTTCTTTTTACTATCTTAGAAAGGGGTTAGGTCAGGAAAATAAAAGCTTCAGGGATAGATTTACTGAGTAAAGTATGTCACAGGAAGGTATTTTGAAGAACCTACCTTCACTCCTCCCTTGGAGGTCATTGACCTTTGATGACCTTCTAAAGTCTTATGTTATAAAAGTAAAACCTTTCTAATGAGATCTTCTGCTTAAATAATATTACAAGAAAAGTATTTTCAGGTTCACAACTTATGCTCAATCCCAATTTATGAGGTTTCAAAGATTTGCAAAAAAAAATCCTGAATTTAGAAAAAAACTATTGATATGGCCTAAAATTTTAATTAAGCTACAGGAATTGCTAGAATAAACTTAGGGTTGGTCTTTTGCACAAGAAAACATGTTAAAAAACAATTCTTACTTCATAATATGCAGAATAATCCTAGTTAACATATTTTGCTACAGGAGAACCTTTATCTTCACTTCATTCACTGTTGTACAATCTTTTTGGTAAATTTTTTGTTATTCATATTATTGAGTTATGAATGCAGTAAACATACCACTTGATGCCTTTGTTTATGCTCTTTCCAAATATAATAATAATTTTTGTCAGAAATGAATTTTAGCCCCACCCCTATATGTACCAATTCAGGGTATATATTTGCACATTGGGGGGGTGGGGGAAGGTTTAAACTTACCTTTCATTTATATCAGAAATAAAATTTACCCCCCCTCCCTTAATATGCAGACATATGCCCTGAATTGGTATATACAGGGATGGGGGTAAAATTTATTTGTGGGAAAAATAATTATTATATTTGGAGAGAGCATAAAAAATGGCATTAAGGAGTATATTTACTATATTCGTAAGTAAATAATATGAATAATTATAAAAATAAATAAATAAAAAAACAATAATATTAAAAAAAAAAAAAAAAAAAATCAACTCCATTTTCCATTTTAAAATAATCTATATTTTTAGTTAGACATGAAGAATGCTACCTAACAAAAACATTAATAGACAAATACTGATTATTTAGGTTAGGTTAGTTAGATGGCACTTGGGTGTTTGTTTTTCAAGACTTAGGGAATGGACACAAATATTTAGAAATGTGATAGAAAAACTGGAAAAAGGAGTGAAGATAAAGGTTCTCCCCTTTAAGATATGTTAACTAAGAATACTTTCCATATTACAAAGTAAGAATTGTTTTCTTAACATGTTTCCTTATGTAGAGGACCACCCCTAAATTTATTCTAAAATGCATTTTCAGAGCTAAAACCAGAGAAAAATAAACCTGAAAATTAAGGTATAATGTAGGTATAAATCTAGTAGCTTGGTAATATCCTTCTGGAGTATGTTTTGGCTTTGGATTTATTTCTATAAGTTTGATTTCCTAACCTGATCTTTTTCAATGATAGAAAAAAGAAGCTTGTCTAGAATTTTAACAGTTTTATGCAAAAGCTAACCCTATAAAGGGTTTTTCTGCTGTCTAAACAAAAAACTGTTATCTAACAATTTAAACATTGTTAGAGAATATCTAAAGCAAAATATTTTTGTTAGCTAACACTTCTGTTTCTGCAGCCCAAACACATAACTGTTAGTTAATATTGGGACAGCAGAAAAACCCCTATAGTTTAGCCTATTTATATGAAACTATTCTGCTTCACAAAAAAACTTTAATATCCTATTTCCAAGATTTGGCAGCATTTTCTAACTTCAGCCTCAAGCTTCAAATTTGGGTAAATTTCAACTCACTAATTACCTCAAATCATGTTTGCCAGCAATAGAATGATCCTGTAATTACCAGTCAGTGATTAGTGTGCTGACTAATCAGGTGAGTCCCAAACTAATTGTCATGGCTTGCTGCACTATTCCTTGTTCACTGATGGTTTGAATGTGAAAAAGAAATGTCTTCAGACTTAGAATTTTCTCCTGAATCCAAATATAACATTCATTTGTGTCAGAAATAAACTAGCACCCTTTAGACTTAGAAATTCTGTCTAAGGCTCCACCATTGATTATCAATACACCTAAAATATTCAGTATCATATATGGAAAAAAATATTAAGCATTAGAAGCCTAGAATTCAGGCTATTGAGAAGAAAATATTGCAAGAAAACAAATTTTATTTCATAATATGTGGAATAATTGTAGTTAATGTATTTTGACTATGCAAATATATAGCCCAGATTATATATTTTCTATGTGTTTTCTGTTTCTCAATTTCATCAGTGTTGAATTTCCAAGTTGAAATAAGATTGACATATGGCAAAATGTATTGCAAATGTATAATTTGGGCTATATATTTGCACATTAGATGGGGGGGGGGGCAGGGGTAATTGTTGTCAAAATGTATTAACTGAATTTATTCTGCCTATTATGAATTTAAAATATTTTCTTAACTTTTATCCTTCTCAACAGCTGCAATTCTAGGCTTCTACCATTTAAGTTAATCAAATTCTTATGAACAAAATTTTAGACAAGTTCAACCCAATCCAATTTCTAGGTTGCAGAATAGAACGATTTTGATTCTATTGCAAAATTAGGGTTCTTGAGAAGGAAACACAAGTATTACAGTACTTGTCTATTATATAAAACAATTGAGAAGTGAATGTTGGTGAATGCTAATGAAATAAAACTAAATTATGATGAAAATATAATAGTTTAGAGACAAATTTGGGCTTTGTATTTGCACATTAGGGGGGGGGGGTAAAGTATTGCATATATTAAATAAGTAACCTAAACAAACCTATTTTAACCTAATCAAACCAATTTAACCTGATGAAAAATATGATACTTTATTGGCAAAATTGTGAAAACTACAACTTAGATATATGCTCCCAGAATGCAGAAATTACTGAGAGATATTACTTGAATTTACTGAAAAAAAAAGAAATATATCATTGAATACCTAGATCCACATGAAATTACACACAAAAATAACAAATACTTCAACATAGTCTTCCCTGTAAGGCTCTATGGTCAGGAAAAAACGGGAGGAGCAAAAATTAAAAAAATAAACAAATACATTTATCTTATTATCAAGAATTTGTGGTGAAAGAAACGCCAAAAAAGCACAAATAAAATTAAAAAAAAGGGAAAATCCCTACCAAACCCTGCTTTTAGCAGCCACCAAAAAAGCAGAAATAAAATTAAAAAAAGGGAAAATTTCTACCAAACTCTGCGTTTAGCAGCCACCAAAAAAGCACAAATAAAATTTAAAAAAAAGGAAAATCCCTACCCAAAACACAAGGCAAAAAGGAGGCTACCCCAGCTTTGCCTCTTTTTGCAAATTCACAAAACAATAACACAGAAACATCAAAACAATTTACCCAGCTTTGTAAATTCATAATATAATAATATAAAAAGATCAGAAACAATGGTAGTAACTTGTCATCAACACTAAACAATATTTTCAGTCAATTTTTAATCTTTAAAATATAGCGGCAGTTTAGACTTTTCAATTTGAAGCCCAGTTTAAATTTATTTGAGATGAAAAAAATTTGAAAAAATAATTTGAGTAAATTCAGGAAATGTCTGTTTCTATGGTGGTCACATATCACATTTACATTTTACATACTTGGCACTTTCTTTTTCCCTCTTTGTTTTTTTTTTATTTCTTTAGGAAGGTATGGAAGTGCTATAGGTGGTAAAGATCAATATTCATGGGGATTATTCTTTTCAGCATCTAAGACAGTTTGCCTTAAACATTTGTCAGCTTTTCTCTATGTCCCCACTATCAATTACATCTTCCCATTTAACCTTAGATAGGTCTTACCTTATCTGCTCATATCCAGTGAAATATTTCTTTATCTTATTATTCATCTTGTTGTTCACTTGTATTTTGTATTGAGTCAATCTGAAAGTAGGCAGAAACCTAGAGCTTGGTGTTCAATATTTTAAAATATAAAATTGTGCAGTGGGGAGAAATTTTTGCTGGCCTTGTAAGGATGATGCAGTTAGTTGCAAGTATATTCAGCATAAAAGCCCTTATTATACAAAGGTGATAACAAGATGACAAGTTGTAGCCATTCAACAAACTTTAAATATGTTTTGGTTGAGAAAACAAAATCTATACATTTGAGCAAGGCAGAATATTTTTGGCTTTGTGGATCTTAATTAAAAATTTACAGGTGATCTCTGTTTGCTAATTGGTATGAATTACAACTTGATATGTTTTTGTACTGTAATACAAATACTAAACTTGTATGTAAAAACAGGGTCAAAGGTTGTCAGTAGTCAAAACTTGCACGTTTGAGTGAAGCAGATTTTTTTTTCTTTTTTTTTGCCTTCATGGATTGTAATTGAAAATGTAGTTGATCTCTTTCTGCTAATCAGTATGAATAACAAGTTAATCTACCTTTATACTTTAATACAAATACCAAACTTGTATGTACCAAAACAGGGTCAACAGATGGAGTAGTAGCCCCAGCACATTTAGGAGTACTTATGATCAAACAGCTTGTAGTAACAAACTGTTAATAAAAAAACAACCCTTGTCAAAAGACATTGAAACTCTAAAAAATGTTTCAGTGGAAATAAAGGCAGAACCAAAATTTATTATTTATGTAGATTCTGAATATCCAAAACACTTTCATTAAAAATTTCTAATTGAAATGAATGAATTAAAGGTGTGACTTTTGAAAAGAAGTGTCATCTTAATGACAGGGCTGCCGCCGGACTAAAAAGTTTTGTAATATCCAAACTCTAAAAAACATAGCTTTTGACAGGAAAATCTCTATCCTGCTAGGTAATTTTTTTGTCTTCTCATTTAAAAAATTCCTCTTCCAAATTTTAAGAGGTACCTTTTTTCTATCTTAATACAAAATTTGAAAACCCCTCCTTTCTAAATTTTAATGAATTGGGTCCCTTTTTTGCTTTTGCAGCATAAACAGCCATGCATTAAAAACGAAAGAGATTTGCATGCAATTTGTCCTTTTGTCTCCATCAATTTTGAATGACACTTTATTCTCATATTCAAAAAATAAAAATAAACCACTAAATGGATCTTCATTCACCCTTTTCAAACAAATTTCCTGAGAATGTTGAGGAATCAAACAAAGCAGATGCATATTATGCACAAGGTGCACTTTCTCAAATTCTGCCTAGTTGTCCCTTAGTTTGTTTTCAATTTGTCTTGGATTTGGATGTGATTTAGATAATTTGAGGAATAAACAAGTAAAAATTGCATTTTTATTTAGGAAAATTTTGATAAACAACTCAAAGAAATGAGTGTTTTGGACTGAATTTAAAACTTATTTTTTATCCAGATATAAGAGACAACATATTAGATACATGTAGCAGCAAATCAATTTAGGAATAAGGTTAAGTTGGTGGTTTACTGTTTCCATTTCATGCTTTCCTTACAAGGATATCCAGGATTTCCCTAGAACTTGGGCCAGGAATTGCTCTTCTGACATGCATAAGATCAGAAACAGATTTTAGATTGAGTCAATCGTGGAGTGATGTTTTTATTATTTTTAACTCAGAAATCAGATGCTCAGCTCCAGCACTGGAATGGGGCAGACATGTCAATGTCAGCATAAAATTTGGTAAGAATTGTAAGCAAGGATTATCAGCTCCATCTTTAAAATTGGCAGCACAATAGGTTCAGGTTCTTTTATTTACAAACTAAATACAACTACAATATGGGTATGCCCACCTGAGAGTCTAGCTTGTATTACCAGGCAACTAATAACAAATAAAAACAACAAAAACATAATATATAACTGTATTTGTACACAATCACACTCTTTTGTAAATAAATGAAAAAAAATGTACAACTTACCAAGCTTCACCCCAAGCCAGCAGCCAAATGGAGAACAAACTAAAACAAAACACCAAAAATAGTGAAGTGAATCCATGGAGAAACCCTACCAATAGAATGAGTCAGCAGGACGACCATAACTGAATTAAAAAAAATATTGTAATTTTGTCCAAATCAGGGGGGGGAGTTTGGCCAATTTTTTCAAATCAAGAGAAAATGACAGTGAAAAACAAAAAAATGAGCCATATAGCACCATAAAGGTAAAGATATAATAAAGTAAACTGGCTGGTTTTTCTAGATGTTCTAATGCTTATCTTAGTTTTGACAAGGTTCTTGAAGAAACTAAGTTACAGTTGGGGGGCAAACTGGTTTTCTGGAGGGGGCAGTTGCCCCCTGCCTGCCCCTGTTCTGACAAGGTGAAAAATTTTGTGTCTCTGGATGGCAAAATTGTATTTGGATGAATAAAACTATATTGTTCATGCACTGCAATAATATAGTACTTTTTTTTGATAATTTTTAGATTTTTTAGATTCAAAGTCAAGAATTTTTTGGGTATTTATTTAGTATTATGTACTTTCCCAAAAGAAGCTTTTCAAAGCAGAGCCAAATCAAACTTAAGATGAGCAGAAATGAAATCCTATAATAATTCAAACTAAAACGAATACTGATCTAGATGAATAAGTAAATCTTAAAAGATGTAAAAATTAAGGGTGCTTGTGCATTATATGGGCCTTTCTAAAAAGTCAAGTTTGGTTAATGCTAATGAAATAAAATAAAATAGGATGAATATAAAAGTTTTTTAAACAAATTTGGACTATATATTTGCACATTGGGGGGGGGGGGAAACCATGCTATGCATTGTATTACTCTATAGCGGTCTTTTGAATTAACCCATCAAAAACGGGTTTTTTGTAACTGGCTTCCTTGTAAAGGCCCGTATAGTGCCCAAGTACCAAATTAAGTTGTATATTCAAGCCAAACTCAAAATGAACAAAAAAACTTCAAGCAAAATTTTATTTACTGTCCCCTTCCCCCTCTAACCATAAGAGTTTGAAACCTTTTTCTTTCATTTGAGTTATATTGAAAACTATTTGTATTTTAAATAGTGTGCTTTGTCTTATTTGTCCTTTAGACTATTTTCAACAAGATGTCAATTTCAAATATTTGATCAGATGTTTTTGGAAGGAAAGCATCTAGTGTCTCCGAGGAGCTGAAAATTATATTAATACATTGATGCCTTATAGCTCTCTACTATAGGCAATCCTAAAGCATTGCCTCTGAAATATTGAATACATGCAGAAAGTTGCAAGTCAATCAAGAGTTTCTATGCAAACATATACTCTATTAAACATATACTCTATTGTATACAAAACACTTCAGTCATTGTGGGGTTCAAACCTCTTTGGTTCCTGAATTTTTTTCTTTTATGTATATAAAACTGGCATAAAATCTTGTTAGTGCTCCATCCAGGAAGGAGTCAAAGGCTTAGAAAATAATAACCAAATATTTACTTGTCAAACATGCACTGACTTTAGAAAAGAATTTCATGGAAGGGTGGATATTTTCTAACAAATGAGATTTGGCGCAATAAAAAGGAGCTCATTTCAATAAGATAGAGATTTCTCTAAGAAGTTTTCCATACAATGGTTTACTCTGGGTCCATAAAATACGTATAAAACAGTTTAAACAATAAAATTTTGCTTGACACTTCTTACTTCAGATGAAAAAATTTTCAAATTTACTACTAGATAAAATTTTGCTCTAAATTATAAAGGCCGAAAATAATGTAAAATAGAGGTGGAAACATTACGAGTTTCTACAAATCATTACACTCCAAGTGTTTAAAATAGTCTTTTTTAAAATCTTTGGCTTCCACCCAGCCCTCTTGGCTACCCAATTGCAATGATTCTGGGACTTGTCTGTTGTTTTCTGCAATTCCTGCTTCTTTTGAAGGGTGGCACCTATACATTGGAAGGTTCTATTTTGTCTTGGTTGTCATTAGTTGAAGATTGTTTAAAACACTCTTTTTTAAAACCTTTGGTTCCATCTGGACCTCTTGGCTGCTTAATTGCAATGATTCTGGGACTTGTCTGTTCTTTTCTGCAATTCCTGCTTCTTTTGAAGGGTGGCACATATACATTGGAAGGTTGTATTTTATCTTGGTTGTCATTAGTTGAAGATTGTTTAAAACACTCTTTTTTAAAACCTTTGGTTCCATCTGGACCTCTTGGCTGCTTAATTGCATTGATTCTGGGACTTGTCTGTTATTTTCTGCAATTCCTGCTTCTTTTGAAGGGTGGCACATATACATTGGAAGGTTCTATTTTGTCTTGGTTGTCATTAGTTGAAGATTGTTTAAAACACTCTTTTTTAAAACCTTTGGTTCCATCTGGACCTCTTGGCTGCTTAATTGCATTGATTCTGGGACTTGTCTGTTATTTTCTGCAATTCCTGCTTCTTTTGAAGGGTGGCACATATACATGGGAAGGTTCTATTTTGTCTTTGTTGTCATTAGTTGAAGATTGTTTAAAACACTCTTTTTTAAAACCTCTGGTTCCCTCCCCTCTCCCCCAATTTTGGTTTTTATAATATTTCTTGTTTCAGAGCTATCTACAGGTTAATCCTGTTTGGACAGGATCATATAATTTTTTTTATGATTAGAGTAGGCGAGAACACTACAAAAGTACTCTTTATGCAACAGTTTTTCTGGGACAGTGTGTCCTTTGGACCAATCTAAAGGGGAATTCCTTGTCGATTGTGCGTAGATGTGCTGAACCTGCCCAATTACATTATGTTGAAATACTAGTCTCTGTCTGAACATGCAGGGGGGGGGGGGGGGCTCTGGGCTTTTGAAAAAAACGAAAATTGCAACTGACAAATCTAAGCTATCCATATGTGTAATACCTTGTGCATCAGATAAAATAAAATTTGATCATAATATAATATTTATTAATATTAAATAAAAATATTTACGATATTAACTATGTTTGTATTAATATAAGTATAAAAAAATATAAGCTGTTTTTAAAATTAATGATAATAAAATTATCAACACAAAATTAATAGTAATATTAATAATATAAAGTTAATAATATTGAATAGCTTAGATTCCTTATTATCCTGATTTTCACAATAAATTTTTCTTATACTTTTTTTTTGAAGCACCTGTTTTTAATTGCTTTTCCTTCTAAAGACAATATATGGAAGTTGTCTGTTTTTTAGGCAAAACGCACCAAGAAGGTTGGAATCACTGGTAAATATGGTACCCGTTATGGTGCCTCCCTTCGTAAAATGGTGAAGAAAATGGAAATCACTCAGCATGCTAAATACACCTGTACCTTTTGTGGAAAGGTAAGTTAGAAGTTTTATTCAGTGATGGTACATCTATATATATATATATATATATATATATATATATATATATATATATATATATATATATATATATATATATATATATATATATATTCCAATTACGAGAAAGTCGGTCTGAGATTTAAGTCCCGAAAGTCTGTAAGTCTGGCTTACAATTGGAAGAATGACCCTCCTACTAATGTCACACTAGGTGATTGCTCAGTAAAACCAGTTGATAAAATAGTATATATGGGGCTGCCAATAGGTACCTCATTACAGCATACCCGCTCCCTCCTGATCTCATCTTGAATGGCGGATTTCCAGCTCCTATGCTTTGATTGTTAAATTCACTCTGAGACTAAACCGTCCACTACTGGCAAGTATTTACAACGCTACTGCTCTGCCACATATATTATATGTGACCCCTTTCTGGAAATTATTGGCAAACCATGAACAGTCTAAAATCCGCTATTTATTTTTCCGTTTTGCCAAGTACTTACTAAAATTGCCACCTTCGACAAAAAATAGTTTTCTGATTCGGCGCTACAACCTAGCGGACCCAAATCTAGCTGTTGAGACACTTATTAGCAGGCAAAAAGCAAAACCAGCAATTCTAAAGCACGAGCGGACAAGTTTGCTTGTTAAATTTTTCCTTTTGTTCCTTTTTTTTCTTTTTTTTTTCTTTCTTTCAGAAGTTGTTGTCCTTGTTGCTATTTTCGGAGTTGTTGTTTCTGTTGTAATTTTTGAGTACTCTATCTTTCTGTTTCCTCTTTTCATATTATTTCATATACTATTAAAGAAATTGTTGCTTTTGTTGTTACTTTTTTAGTAAGCTTTCTTTTTGTTTCCTCTACTCCTATATTTGTATACTCTGTCATTTTACATTATTGTTTACAACAGGTTTTCAATTTATTATCATTATTATATATATATATATATATATATATATATATATATATATATATATATATATATATATATATATATGTATGTGTGCGTATGATAAAATTCAAATTCCTCTGCTGAATTGCTGAAATTACCTTCCTTGATATTTTTTTATGTCATGCAGAATTGGCCAACTTGGTAAATAAAATAAGTAAAATTCAAATGTGTCTGCTCAGTTGCTGGAATCACCTACCTTGATAGAGTTCTATCTCCTAAAGAATTTGTAAAACTGGTAAATTCAAATACCTCTTTCTAATTGCTAGAATCACCTTCCTTGATAAAATTGTATGTCAGATAGAGTTAGTCAACTTTGTAAGTAAAGTTGATAAAATTCAAATGTCTCTGCTGACTTACTGGGATGACCTACCTTGATAGAATGGTAATTCATGTAGACCTGGTAAACTTGGCAAATGAAATTGGTAAAATTCGAATACTTCTGTGAGTTCTGTGGAAGTATTGATGGAATTGAACATTGTACAGAATTTAAAAAAAAAGAAAAAAAGTAAAAATCAAATGCCTACTGAATTGCTAGAATCACCTGCCTTGATAAAAGTGTATTTAATATAGAATTGGTAAAATTGATAAAATTCAAATGCCTCTAATGAATTGCTGGAATCACCAACTTTGAAGAATCATATGCTGTATAGAATCTCAAATGTTGAGCTCCTTGAATGCCTTGAAATTCAACAATCTTACCAAGATCCTGCTTCATGAACTTTGGTGAATCGCTTGTGTTCAGTCGAAGTGTATGTTCCATCTCCCAAAAATGATCTTGGAACCACAAACTATACCATATATATATATATATATATATATATATATATATATATATATATATATATATATATATATATATATATATATATATATATATATATATATATATATATAATATTACCATGAATATCCAAAATCTGGTTGATGTCTTTATTCACTGGTGAATGTCCTAAATTCCTTTTTCTCTACTTGGATACAATAAGCTTTGCGAGTCGGATTTTTCATTCTTTTGCAAGCTATGATGGTAAAAGTTAAAGTTAGATTAGGTTTGGTTGAATTTGGTCATTAGTATCAGAAATTGGTTTAAAACCTAATCTAACCTAACCTGCCATCATCAAACCTTGCATTAAACTGAAAAAGTTGACTGGCAATACTGACTAAATCCAGGGAGAAATAAAGGTATTTCGGATATTCACGGTAACATATATATATATATATATATATATATATATATATATATATATATATATATATATATATATATATATATATATATATATATATATATATATGCATGTAAGTCATTAACCTTTGTGATGCCACAAAAGGTAAAGTATAACTAGCCCCTTGTAAGTGCATCAAAACTGGTACCCAAGTTTAATTATTGTGCTATAAAGTTTGGCCTGATACAAGAGGTGCCACCAACCTTTATTGGTTTTGGCCTTTTAGATTTTATACATAGATCAAACAAAAAATAATTTAATGATCAAATTTTATCACTATGTCCTCATACAAGAGGTTTTATCAACCTGCATGGGGTTTGACCTTTTGAATTTTATAAGTAGATCAAGCAAAAATAATTAATGATCAAGTGTTACTAATCATTTGTTTGAAGGTGCTTTAGCTCACCTTTAGCTTAAACAGTTCTACATAAACAAAAACCAAAGCTCCAAGATTTTTTTTTTAATTGGGCTGCAATCTTTGGAATCACCCCGCCTACTGTCCTGGAGGAGTAGTCTCGAGTCAAACTTTTGATTATTATTATATATTATTTTTTTATTTGAGTATGTTTATTACCCTGGCTATCTCCCTAAATGAGGTTCCATGTCTTAGAAGAAAGCAAAGAGTGCAGCAAGGTTATCTTACCAGTACTTAGTTTAGTGTTGGATATATTTCTTAAAGTTTCGTAAGTTGGAACACACCCATTATTTTACTTCCGGATCAAATAGGTGACACTGTGCTATCTGCAATAAGTTTACTTGATTTTCCCCTTCTGCTGATTTTGTGTGCAATAGTTCCCACGGAAAATTTGGCTGGGGAGGAGAGGGGCATAGAGATTCGAAAAATATCGTTTTTTTGTTCGATAATGTGCCTTTTCTGTGTTAACTGGACAAGGAAAATGGGTTGGGAAAAATCTAGGATTAATACGTTTTTCCTTTTCAGGATGCCATGAAGAGAACCTGTGTTGGCATCTGGAGCTGCAAGAGATGTAGGAAAACTGTTGCTGGTGGCGCTTGGGTATATAGCACAACTGCAGCAGCAACCGTTAGATCAGCTGTTAGAAGATTGAGAGAAATGAAAGAACAATAATTTATTGTCGTTGGCTACTTTTTCCTGATGTAATTTTATTAAAGTTTAAAAATACAGGGAAGAAGTGGTATTGCTGTGTTATTTTTCTTTCTACTTATGTTAGGCATTAAATGCTGATGGTGGAATCTTGTGGTGTATGAAGCAAATTAACAGTTAATTAGAAGGACAAGTTGTGCAGGTGTCAGCATATTGTATTCAAATAGGCAATTGTTTTACTTCTTATATTGCAGCGTCAGCAAAGTGGGGAGGAGGAGGTTAGACCAGTAGAGATGGAGAATTGATAATAGTAAGCCTGCAGGTTTAGCCCATTTCATTTTGAATGGATTCTATGGTAAAGGAGTGGTGTTTATTGGTGGAAGGAGATAAATTTGGTTTACTGTACAGGGCCCCTACTATTTCAACTGAAACCGGGTCACTATTTCAACTGAAAGTCACTGTTTTTAAAGCTGGTCACTATTTTCGAGAAATGGTCTCTAAAGTCAGTTTTTATGAAAACGGCTAAGTTTTTTCCCCAAGAATTTATGTTTCCAGGCCAATGCAAGCCCCGTTTAGAGTGGAATGATTTGAAAAAAAAGCATTTTTTGAGCTGTGCGGCATTCAAACAGTTCGCGGTAACAAACTGTAAGCAAGGAGCAACCCGGCTCAATAGTAACCGAAACTCTAAAAAACGGATACCG
This sequence comes from Artemia sp. Qi Xiang Cuo, assembly GCF_049724085.1. Taxonomy (NCBI): domain Eukaryota; kingdom Metazoa; phylum Arthropoda; class Branchiopoda; order Anostraca; family Artemiidae; genus Artemia; species Artemia sp. Qi Xiang Cuo. The sequence continues at coordinate 11,005,278 of NC_142796.1, forward strand.
TATTTTGGTACCAATAGATATATCAAAAGAATTGTCTTGTTATGCTGATTTCAAATATATAAATTGCTGTAAGTTTAGTCTTACCCATCAAAGGTTACAAGCCCATCAGATTCAGCGTATCAGAGAACCCTACTGTATAGCTTTCGAGCTCTTATCTCTAAAAATGTGGAATTTTGTATTTTTTGCCAGAAGAAAGATCACGATACGTGTTTCTTTTTTTTTTCAGGGGTGATCGTACCGACCCATTGGTCCTAGAATATTGGGAGAGGGCTCATTCAAACGGAAATCAAAAGCTCTAGTGTCCTTTTTAAGTGACCAAAAAAACTGGAGGGCAACTAGGCCCCCTCCCCTCCCCTTTTTCCTCAAAATCATCCGATCAAAATTTTGAGATAGCCATTTTGTTCATCATAGTTGAAATGCCCAATAACTTTGCCTTCGCGTATAACATGACCCCCCCCCCAAGCCCTAGGGGAAAGGTCTTTAAGTTGTAAAATTTGCCCATTGTTTGCGCATAATATTTGTTATTGGGATGTATGCATAAATTTTCGGGTGGGGGGGATCAAATTTTCTGCTGGGGGTTTTTCCATGGGGAGGGAATTCGTGAGTTTTGACGTGGTGGCACATTTGATCCCTCATCAAGTATAAAACTTTCTAAAGGATCTTTACACCTGTAACCTTGGTGCATGTAAAGATTGCAATTTTCATGGAAATTAGTTTTTTTTTTATCAAAGGTGTGATAAAGTAAAGATAGTTTTTTATTTTGGTCATAAAATTGAGCTTATATTTTATTTTCCTTATCTGTTTTCAGTAACCTCATACAGAACTGAGACCTGCACAATGGGGAAGTGCATATTTTTGAAGGAATGGCTCTCGAAAGATAATCCCACTGGTTGACCCTGTAAAGACTGGCGTATTGAAGTGCTCAGTGATGCTGCTGCATTTTCCTGCAGCTAGTACTTCTGTACACTGGGCTGTTCTAAAGCCATTCAAGCTCTGGAGCAGCATGCTAGAACAGAGGGTCATCAGCAAAACTTGTGCAATAAGTTAAATTCTTTGCAACTACAGATGGTAGTAGCTTCTCACGCTAACGCTAGTGGTGACTCTTTGCCTTCTAACTCTCACTTACCCTTCATTTGCTTGAAGGGCAACACTTTGAAAGCTGAACTTGTCTAGGCACTGACAACGGTCTCGGCGAATCTTCCTGCTGTGTCTTTTGGTAGTATCGCAACTACCTTCAAAGCTATGTTTGGCGATGGGATGCTCAAGGACTTTACTCTTGGAGCTGATAAGCTTGCAGCTGATAAACTTGTACATCATAACCGACAATTTGTCACATCACTTTAGGATCAGGATATTGGATTATCTAAATGGTGCCTACTGCTTTATTGAGCCTTGAGACGACAAACGTAGCTAGTAAAAAAGAGTTTCAGTTTCGAGTCGGATTCTGGTATGAGAAAGTGAACAGGGTTGTCTGTCGTTCACGCAAAAGATTTAAAACGTGAGCTTATGCAGGCAATTGATGAAACCAATTTAAGTGTCAAAAACCTTATGATAGGGAGTGACAGACCTTTTGTTAATAAAAAGTTTGGCGCTTGATGAACAGTTAACAAGTTTAATATACTGGAGATCAAAGCAAAGGATCGTTAGATATCGGGGCATGCAGGATCCATGTTGTCCACAATACTTTCCGAAAGAGACCAGAAGCTATTGCAGACGTATTTCATAGTTGATGATAGCAGTGTACTATCGAAAAATACAGCAAAAAATGAATGTAACAATTGTAGGGCTTATAAAGCACATGTCCACCAGATGGCTTGCACTTGGCCCAGCTTCGCGAAGGTTTCTCTTGGAATGGGAAGTATTGATTGAGTACTTTCTGAAGTTTACGTCTAAGAAAAACGAAAGACTTATGAATTCGAACTCGTATCTGTTGATTGCAAATCTTCTGAAGAGTCCAATCATGAAGGCGTCAGATCGTTGCAAACAGTGCTGACTACTTTGCAGAGTTCACTGGAAAACTTCATGATGAACTCCTGATCCATGTCTTGTTTGCAGAGCTAAGGGGGCTCATACTAATGTCGTCTAGACGTATCTGGAACGAAAAGAATGCTGAAACAATGGCTAAGAGGCTAGATGCCAAATTTTTTGACAATTCGTCAAATATGGAGAGCCTAGCGGACATCGTGTTGTCTTATGACTACCTGAAAGATGTTGAAGAACGTCATAAGAAATCTTTTTTGATGAGGGTATGTGAACACTTCAGAGCTTCAGCTTCCTAGTTGCTAAAAGACATATCCTTGAACAGCGTCTCTGCCAGACTCGTGAAGAGTTTCAGATGCTTTCATCCCACAGAGAGAAAAACAGCAAGAAGTTCGAAAGATATTGGTTTCATAGCTACGAAACTGCAAGTTGTTGTATCAAGATCAGATGTTTAGGATGACGAGGGGAAACTCAAGCAGCTTGATATGGGTCCTGACTTGGCAGTTACGACGAGAGTTGACGAATATTGGGTACATTTCCTGTATCATGAAGATTCGTTTGGGAAGCGTAAGTACCCAAACCTTGCAGGCGTTGTCAAAGCAGCACTTTGTTTTCCGATAGCACTATCAGGAACAATTATGTCCGAACAGAGAGCAGCAATGGGAGAAAGAATGTTGATTGCGAAGCTGACAATTTCTGACGGGTTGAAAATGTTTGAAGCCAAGCCCGAGAACGCTCCTATTACACGTGACCTGATAAAGCTTGCATGGGGAGCTTAAGCCAGTTACTTGAACCATCTTGAAGTTCAGCGTGAACGCAAGAAAGATGAAGAGGAGGCTATGAGAAAGAAGCGAGAAGCTGATCGAGAAGAAGATACTAGAAGTGCTAAAAAAAAGAACAGAAAAATGTTGAATTTGCAGGTATACCTACAAATACAACGAGAAAAATATGCGTCAAATACAAAAGGCTACCGACAGTCTGTTAAAAGAGGGAGTTGATAGACTGAAAAATGAAGAGGCTCGCAAATCATCATTTATGTAATCGCCAAAAAAAATCGACGATGCCTAGGCGAAAAAGTATAACTCATTATTTCTTAAATTTACATGAGAGAAAAAATAAACTTTTCACTAGGACTTTTTTTTTTGTCTGGTGGTTTAAACATGTTTAAAAAATTTGTAAAAATCTCAATATATTGCTGAATATCATGACTTTATGTACTGTATATTTAAGCCCAATTTTTCGCTAATCAATGTCCTAAGATTCTCCATCTTTTGACAAAGAAAAATTTAAAAGACTCTGACCTTATTTCTCATGCGATTTTTCTAAAGTCAAAGTCATCTGCTTCGGAAAATTTTAATTTTAAGTGCTTTTGACTGATATCTAAAATTTTAGCCGTTGGATGAGGCCAAAAATGGAAAATCTGAGCTGAAGGAAGTAAACCAGAGAATTAAGATTGATTATCCGAAAAACAGGGATAATATTCTCTTAGGTCTTGTTTCAGCCAGATGTACTGAAACATATTTCGTCCCAATCAGGAGTAGCCTCCCTACACTCAATGAATTAAGTAATTGTAATTGTAAGCAGCGGAATGCAACCCACAATAAAGAGGGACCTTACGCTTTTGATAAGCCCTTCATTTTTGATATTTTGAAAACTTCGTTCTGGTGAAAATTTCAAATAAACTTAAAAGTGTAGCCCAGTTATTTATGCGGCTTGAATTCCAGCGATTATTGTGAAGCCTACTTCAATGGAGATGTACAGAGGTGCTGGTCCTGAAGGGAAAAGGGCCAGGAGTCCCTGCTGGAGCTAAAATGAAAGTGTTTAGGACAAGTACAGAAACGCTGGTTACTTTGTAAACTTTCGTGTTTTCATGCTAAGTTATGTTTGTTAGAAAACAGAAGGTACAAGAACCTACTTTTCTGGTAGCTATTATTGATTGCATCAGCCCCTCTCCTCCTCCAAATCATATCCGGCTTTAGAACAAGTGCAAAAAATAATTTCAAGTGGTGGATTAAAATCCCCAAGGGGAATTTTTGCTTTATACACGCGCTAATAACAATTTATTTAATCTTTGTTTTGAGTTTTATTTATTTTTAACCAATTTACGCGAAGTACCTCTCTCGAACTTAGCTGATAAAGATATTTGTAGATTAGTAGTAAAAGGCCTTTCGCTAATTGCACCTGTTAAACCCCATAATATTTTTTGTAATGGAAATTTTACATTAAATTCTCAAATTTTTGGATTTATCGATTTGCCCGTTACTGTTTGAATTCTGTTTTACAGTGCTAAATGCCAATATTGAACGGCATATTTCAATCTTAGATTATTTCTTTAAGGGGATTTTGATCAAACAGTTTGTGGTAACGAACTGTATGTAAGGAGTGACCCGGCTCAATAGTAACCGAAACGCTAAAAAACGGGATTTTGATACCAATAGATATATCAAAAGAATCAGATTTTAATACTGATTTCAAATATACAAGTTTCATCAAGCTTAGTCCTACTCATCAAAGGTTACGCACCTGAGAAAATTTGGCTGATTTTCGAAAAAAAAGGGGAAAGACCCCATAAAAGCTATAGAACCTAAATGAAAATCACACCGTCAGATTCAGCATAACAGAGAATCCTACTGTAGAGGTTTCAAGTTCCTACCTGCAAAAATGTGTAATTTTGTATTTTTTTTTTGCCAGAAGAAAGATCACGGATGTGTGTTTATTTGTTTGTTTTTTTCCAGGGGTGATCGTATCGACCCAATGGTCCTAGAATATCGTGGGAGGGCTCATTTGAACGGAAATTAAAAGCTCTAGTGCCCTTTTTAACTGAAAAAAACACGCTCATTTTTTTCCAAAAGTCACCCGATCAAAATTTTGAGATAGCCATTTTGTTCAGCATGGTCGAAAATATAATAAATATGTCTTTTAGGATGACTTAAAGTCCCTGGGGGGAGGGCTTTACCCAATGTTTACATATAGTATTGATTATTGGGAAGTATACAGACATTTTCAAGGGGGATTTTTTTCTGGTAGTGGGGGGAGTCGGGGGTTATGTGGGAGGATCTTTCCACGGGGGAAGGGACATTGCAATGAAGGGGGCACCGGATATCCTAGCATTATTTAAAAAAACGATCAGAAATTAAATAAAAAAATAAACAAGTTTTTCAACTGAAAGTAAGGAGCAACATCAAAAATTAAAACGAGCAGAAATGATTAAGTATATGATTGGGTTCCCCCCCCCCCCTAGTCAATACCTCGCTCTTTAAGACAAAGATTTTTTAGTACTTTCATAAGAGCTATTTATTCTAATAAACGGCCTTTGTGATTAAGGGGTCATTTTTAAAGAATTGGAACAAAATTTGAACTTTAGCATAAAGAGCAAGGTATTGACTAGAGGGCGAAGCCCCTAATATACGTATTAAAAATATATGTATATAGAAGTTCGTTACGTAAGTTAAGTATATTTATTACTAACAAAAACGTTTGTAAATAAAATTAAACAACTTTCAAGAAAGCCATTTAACCAAATAAAAGTAAAATTAATATGCAAATTTTATTTTAATTATTCATGTACGGTGAGCCAAAATCTAAACCTCCATTAATTCAGTAACGTTCAAAATTAAATAAAAAAGGGGTTGTCCCCTCCTCAACACCTCGCTCTTTACGCTAAAGTTAGACTCTCTCACAACTCTATTTTTTAAAACAATAAAAAACTTTAGCGTAAAGAGCGAGGCGTTGAGGAGGGGACAGCCCCTTTAATATACGGAGTAATTTCTGTTCGTTTTAAGTTTTAATGTTGCTCCTTACTTTCAGTTAAAAAAACTTGTTTTTTTTTACTAAATAACCTAAAGAATCACCCTTTCTTGTCCATTATAAACTTTCTTATTTCCTGAGGCCAAACTATTTATAAGTGATTGGGCGGTTTTGCCATAACTCGCAGACGTTGGGTAGGAGATCTGGATAAACAACAGAAAACTAGAAGTTGACACCTACTGTCTCAGGACGCTTAGACCATTTAACTTTTCCAGTTTTGTGTCCATATTCAGTTTCAATGAAACTTGCCCTAATTTGGGTTCAATCAGCCTATATCAAATAAATAAATAAAATATTATAAACTGAAATCACTAAATTGACTCAAGTTTATGTCATATATAATACGCGGCGTTATTTGCGAGGCCAGAACTGGCCAGTCCTAGCGTTAGAAAACAAAATCAACATAGTAAATATATAAAACAAGGAAAGCTAATGTATATTCTCTCAAGTTCCCAAAACATACATAAATAAATTCACTGTTATGGTAAAATAACGCTACCCAGTCTCCATTGCAAACGCAAAATCAGTTATACCTGGTTTTATACCCCAAATTAAATACATTCATATTCTTATCTATACCACACAATTATAATATCCATGAGCAAAGCAAAAGGGCGTATCTAAAAATCAACGGTATTACATAGTAAGAACCAATAAATTGTAAATAAATCTTCATAATCTATGTAGATAAACAGATGTAAAGTTTGTTATTTTGATTCAGCAAAAATATGAAAAAAATAAGGGAGGGGGGGGGGGAGGGAAATGAAAAGTCTTTTGCTTCTAACACAAAATATATAAATACCCATGTTAGACTATAGTTTATAAGAGAGCTTCAAACATGTAGATAAGTTGAATTTGTTGTAGTTAAGTTGTATAACTGTATTTAATCTTAATTACACTATACATTGCACTATTTAGTTAACTTATGAGCTACGCCTTTTTGTCTCTAACGTGAATATATATATATATATATATAAAATTACAATTCCTCACTGAGCAACTTCAATCTTTCAGCAAAACTTCATTCATGACTGTTGTTTAGTTAAATTTAAGGATACGCCCTTTTGACTCAAATAAAAATATACTAAGTATATGCGTAGTTTTCATTTCACAAGCTATAGTGCAGAGTACTGACAACTTATAAAAGTGGAGATTGACGCAAGCGTCTTCAAAAAACTACGAACGCCGTCTAGAATTCCTTGGTATTTTCTTTTCAAGTTCTGTAACTGCGTTTTTGTTTCAGAAACTGGAATCAGACATTTATTATTGCATTAATTTGACCAATTATGCTAATTATAACTTATCACTACACTAAAGCAAAGGTCAAGAAATGCCTAACGCTAGAAGCCCTTGGTAGTTTTATCGAAACTAGCTCCAGTTTCTATTCTAGCAAATTACCCATACTCACTGCTATAGCTCATAAAAAAAGGTCAGAGGTTTATCAGATATTGATTGTAAGATCACTTGAATCGTAAAATTCAATTACACAGAGTTGCCTCGTAGCATATCGCGACCTGGGAGCGAAATAGCCTATTCGGTAAAAAAGAATTTTTTTTAAGATTTCTGCCAGTAAGGTATATATCCCTTCTGAAAAAAAAGCGGTTTTACAACAAGCGTGTAGCTGAAATTTGCAACAAAAGGACAAAAAAGGACTTATTTGCAACAAAAGGACAACAAAAGGACTTATCTTTGGATTCATTAGTATTTGGTTTATCCATTCACCAAACCAGAATTATGGCATTACTCGGACTTTTTAGATTCAACGTATTTTAAATCTAAGAAACCATAAACGCCAAATTTCAAAAATGTAATCCGGTAGATAGCTGACTCTCAGCTATAGAATTATACCACATTTTTTGTCTTTTTTTGATAAGTTAAAATCGTGGGAGAGCAGAGATTATAGAATACAATTTCAAATTACAGAATAGGAAAATTGTCCCCTTTCAAGAATTTTTTACTAATACTAAACTTATTTTCAACCTAAAAAACTATGGTCACCAAATTTCAAATTTATTGTGTATGCGGATAGAGCTGAACCTCAACATAAGAATAAAATTATTTTCTTTCGTCGATACGTTAAAACCGTAGGAAAGCAGAAAAATAACATACAAAATATTGCACATGGAGAATGAACCTTAACCAAAATGTATTCACCAAACGGTCTACATCGGGAACAAAAAAACCGTTTAACCCAAATCGACACGTCAGAAGTTTCCCTGAGAGCGAAATTACCCTTTCCCGTTTATATCATTTTCGCTATCATTAACAGCCGAAAAAACTAAGCTATTACAATTTTATTACAGGACCATGGAACGCTCAAAAAGAAGCATTCAAAATTTAAAGACGTTTTTCTCCGAATGAGTTTGCCAACAGTAGGACAATTTTGCTTCCAGGTCACAAAACAGAGAAAGTATATAAATATAATTCTTAGCTTATATAGCAGTTTCAAATTTAATCAATGGTAATTCTGGGAACTAAAAAATAAAAATGGATTTTTACTAATCATAAAAAGTGGGTTAGTATGGAAAATTGATAATTACAGTTATGTAATTATATTAATAGTGCAACCAGAGCCGTTCAAAGGGAGGGGGAGGGGCAACCAGAGCATCTTCCGCGGGCGCCATTGCTGGGGGGTTACGAACTTTGATTAAATTTTTCACTTTGATTCAGCTTTTTTTGCTTATAGTTGAGTCAAGGTGGGAGAGCTTTAATTAATTTTGGCACAGGCACCATCAACTCTAGGAAGGGCTCTGAGCACAACTAGTGCTTTTTTGCAAATCCAGGGTCAAAAATCAAAATATATTACATTCCCTTTTTTGGAAAGTAACATCACAAATATTTGTATTTCTAGATGGGCTAACGCCCCTGTGAGAAAAAATGACGATGCCAAATAAAGATTTATTGGAACAACTGGCAGCAGACCTGTCGAGCGACAAAAAAATCGAGTGACAAAAATACTCTTTTGCGAGTACGAGACAAAAAATAATTGAAAGTACCCATAGCGGTAACACAGGAACGAATGTCTTTTGATTTTTGATAATTAGTTGGCATATTTGAGCCAACATATTACGCAACAGTTTTGAATGTTTTTTTTAGAAATGAAGACCATCCGTAAATTCTAAATGATATTACAATACTTTATAGCAAGGGCACAGAGTGAAGGGGAAAGGAGCTCCCCCCACCAAAGAAACACAGCGTTCTGCTTTGAACTTATAAAGATTCTTTTTTTCACCTGGGTTGAGAACCCCCGTCCTTCCTGGAGAAAACAAGACTCAGCACATATGCTGTATACTTATTACACAAATATTACGCTCTATAGTTAGTACACAAATATGGTAATTATCAAGAGCCGAAGTCAGGTTTTCTGTTATTGGGCTAATTTCATCCAGCACTTTACTGAAAACATTAGGAAAGTGTCAGAATGTGCGCTTTCAAATGAGCTTACGAAACAAAAGGGGATTGGTCGGGGTTTTGGGAGGGGAGGTTATATGGGTCGCTTTCATCATTGTTTATCCCGTTATTTCATACGTTTTTTCCTTTTTTTTATTTCAACGGCCTCCCGCCTCCCAAATGACGTCTGCATAGGATGAGCCTTTCCTAGATGTAACATTTCCTCTCTTATCACAAAAAGTAGGTAATGTCTTCCTCCGAGTAATAATATACATCATTGCACTATGGTGCAATTCAGGAAGGAGGAAAGGGTATCAGGGTACATCTCCAGGGGGGTGGGGATCAAAATATGAAATGTAAACATTTCAACCAACTTATTTTTGGTGTTCCCAGGGGTACTTTGGGTTAGTCCCAGGAGGATTCTTCCAACATACCCCCCACGACAGTGTACGCGTATATACCACACATGACTATACAATGTCCCGCACCACATAGCACCCAGAACTTAAAAAAAAAAAAAAAATCTAATTTGGCAATTAAACATGTCACCATTTTGATTACAAGACACCAGCACTATGAAAAACATAGGTGGTGCTGAGTTACACTGTCTGCACCGCTTGCACTGCACAACAACAGACTAACAAAATGGTTGTTGTTTACAACATAACCTCCGTTTTTTTTTTCGGTAAAACATTTTGCCTCGGACACAAACAGCTGAAAACCAGGGTTTTTTTTCTCAAAAACATGTTAAAAATCACTTACTTTTGCATCATGAGAAATAATTAGAAACAAAAAATGTTCACTTACATAATATCATACAATTTTCAAGTTGTTTAATTACTTAAAAATTTAATTGTACATTCTTCCTTGGCATAAAAAAACTGTCAAATGTTCAGTTGCAAACACAATAAAACCAATCAGGCGCAAAAACAAGGAGGGGGGACTCAGAACCCAGCCCACCACGGAATCGTAATTTTCAAGCCCTTCTTATCCAAATTATCAAGTGATTCTTTTATTATTCTCCCCTCGAAATAAATTTTCTGCTTTCGTGCCTGTAACCAATCATTGAAAAAGGGGGATATCCCACTTGGAAAGGGGGATTCTGTATGATCACATTTTTGAAAATTGGAAAAAATTATTGACTAATAAAATGTGTTAATTGAGGCCAAAAGTATTATCTCGCAGCTAAATCACCGGTATTTTGAAGCCGTAGAATATTAATCTTCCCGACTAATTAATTTTTAAATAAGAAATACTACTACTCTGTGCAAAGCCATATTATCGGACAGGCTAGTAGCATATACGCTTTAGTCTAGGCCCCTTCAATCTTGATGGGCCTGCTAATAGTGTTTTTTCATTTTAATTTATTTGTTTTTTCATTAAATACGTTTTGACAATGCCTTATCCCAAAATTTCATTAGTGGGGGTGGGGGAGGGTTAAAAAAAATAATCAAAAATTTGTTTATATGCATTTTTTCTTTACTTTTTACGAGTCCGACATGAATTTCGAGGGGGAGGGGTCAAACCCGGTAACCCTCTGGATACGACCTTGAGTATTTATATTTTAAAAGCTTGCACTACTGAATAATTGAATTACCCTAAATAAAATTATTTTTTTGAGATCAATGTATCTAAAAAACAAACGGAAAAACGTGACACCCGTTTTTTCCCTTTATCAGAGATAAGGGTCCACAACTTGAGATTACCAGGGGATTACTTAGATTAAAATATATTCTATCTAAGGGGATCCCCAAGACCTTAATCCAAAATTGTCTATATGACTATTGTAATGGTTGGCTTAAGCTTATATCTTATTGACGAATATGATAATAATGGTAGAATTGGTTTTAATAATGAAAAACTATACCGTAAAAATTTGTATCTGATGCAAATTTGCAGCTAAATCACTTTTATTATTTTCCTTCGAGCAACTGTATGAAAATTAAATTGTGAAATTGCTAATTTTAGTTTAAAAAATGAATTATAGCTAAGAAATTACCTTAAATTTTTCACTTCACTTTTTGACATTTTTCTAATTCACTTTTAAAAATTTTCAGTTTCAGACAATGGAACATTATCCCTTATCCAATCAGACATTCAATATTCGAGACTAGTACAAAATAGGGAACAATAGGTTCAAAAAAGGGACATGAGACCGAAATACAAAGAGATCACTAAATCAAAAAAAAAAAAAAAAAACAAAAAAAAAAAACAACTAAGTTTGTGCCACAGAGTCACATTCTAGAAAAAAATATCTGGGAGCACTTAAACTGAAACAATTTTTGGCATTACAATGGAAAAATTGACGCCAACAAAAATTCCAGTTATTAATGACGCAGCAGCAAACATACCTGCTGTAGCAGCTTGGTCAGGATCCACCGTCCTGCAAAAGGAAAATTAATTAAAAATAATCTAAATAATTAATTCAATAAATCAATTTGATTTGAATTACTTAATAAAAATTACAATTCACTAAAAACTGATCAAAAAAAATAATATGAAAAGGAGGACATAAGAGTGATCATAAGGAGGACATAAGGAGGACATATGAGAATAGGTTTTGAAAGTTAATGCCAAGGAGACTAAGCCGCTTAGACTGGGAGGAAGTGAAGGTAACGAGGAGATCGATCAAATGGATAGCTCCAATCACCTGGGTAATAATATCAGCAGAGATGGTGGATGTAGCGAAGATAAAGTAGAATAACCAAGGCCCAGTGTGCTTTTTTTTTCACAATTGAATAGTCCAGGAAGGGAATGGTTTGACCGGGAACAAATTGCAATAGAAATGATTCTTTCACTACCCGACTCAGAAAAATGCGCTGATTCCAAATATGCAAAGTTTACTCATCTAGCTGTTTCACAAATATGTTTTTTTAGGTTGAGGTTGATTTTAAAGGGGTAGAACTCGTGTTTCCGTATATAGGCGTACAACAACAAAATTGATGCCTAATATATGGTACTATACCATAGTGGTTATGAAAATTACCTTTATTTGAACATAAAATTAAAACTTTCATCTAAAAATTATGTTTTTGATTTTGATGTTGATTTTGAGGATGTAAAATTCATGTTTTCATATAAAGGCGTACAACAACGAAATTAATGTCTAAAATAGGGTAAGATAAGATAAGATATTTATTACGAAAAATGACTATCACAAGCCCCGAAGGGCCGAATTCGCATTTCGGGGTCATACAATAAAAAAAGACATAGAAATAGCACAACAACTAAAAAACTGGCTAAACAATGCCAAAAACAACAAAATCAGAAAGGCAAAGCCATTCATTAGTCTAAAAAACAGAAAGTTTCAAATGTAAGAAAGTTAAAAAGGCACAAATTAAAACAAAACCAAAAAAGAAAATTGAGATAAACATAATGTTAAAAAGGTTTAAAAGAGAATATTTAAAAAGGGGAGGGAACGGAAGAGCCAAACGGACACCAGCATGGGTATCAGCAAAAAAAAAAAAAAAAAAAAAAAACTAGGGGTTTATTTGATCAGTAATGAAGGGGACAAAAGTTTTTTTTTTATCTGGAGGTAGAACAACGGATGGGGGACAAGAAAGGGATGGGTTCAGAGACAGTACGTGGCAGGCGGTGTCTGGATGTGGAGTGTCTTTTGGGGAAAATGTTTTCCGTGCGAGGGTTTCTTATTGCATTTTTTGCAAAACGGAGGCACAACGTTCCTCTCCTCTGCTCAAGAGTCTCCACATTGGCTTTTTTTTTAGAAGGAGCGAGTATGGTACTAAAGTTTCTTTAAAAATTATTATTAGGACTATTTTTTGAATAGATTCAATTTTATCTGATCCATCACGGGAGATGCCAGGATGCCAAACTGGACAAGCATATTCGAGATGTGAGTGGACAAAGGAAGTATAAATCCTTAAAGAATGGAATGGGGGACGTTAAACTTATTCAAGAGCTTAAGGAGAGACATGGACGAATTAGTTCTAGGGACAGTATCTTTCACATGGATATCCCACTTTAAATTAGAGGAGATTGTAACCCCAAGTAATTTAAAGGAAGACACAGAAATATCTGGGGGGATAGGGTCAAGGAATACGGGTATAGATTTCAAGAAATTTATCGTCATTATACTTGATTTAGTGGAATTTACTTTCATATTTAGGTTCTTAGCTTCATCCGAAATGTGGGATAGAATTTCAAGGGGGTCACTTTTAATATTCCTGTGACATGCTTCAACGATTGACAAGTCATCCATGTACTTCCAGCTTTGGGGGAATTCCTTACCAATATCTTTAACCATAACTATAAATAAGATTTGTCCCAATGAGCTTCCTTAAGGAATTCCAGAGTAAACAGAGAGGGGGTTAGAGAAAATATCTTTGTATTTAACAACTTGGGATCTATTTGAAAGAAACGATATAACAATATTTACTAACAGAGGATCAAGTTTAAAGTTAACCAGTAGTGAACGAATTAGTATGGTGTGGTCAACGAGGTCAAAAGCTTTTTGGAAATCAACTAAGACAAGGTTCAGCCAGACATTTGGTTTATCAAGGTTACTTACGATGGTATGCATTAAGTGCACAAGGTAATGGGTGGTAGAAGTTTTCTTTAAGTTACCAAACTGCCGGGTGTCAAAACGCGGACAAATTTTATCCTTAAGCCAGTCACAGAGGAAACCTTCATAAAGTTTGGAAAAAACAGAAGTGAGCGTAATGGGGCGAATTTTGGCAAAAGTCAGACTAGTGCATTTTTTAGGGACAGGTGTTATAAAACCTTGCTTCCAGCAACATGGGAATTTACCAAATTTTGTGATGTGGTTGAAAATATTTGATAAAGGTTCAGTAATTTTCTCCGAAAAGGCTTTAATTAAGTCAACTGGGATGTCCAAGGGAAAAATACATGATTTTCTAAGCTCAAGAATTTTTTTTATAACATCAGAGGGAGAAATAAAGGGGAAGGAAGTATTGGGAGGAATAGTTGGACTTAAGCCAGTGAAAGGGGGAGACTTTGCACGATGGAAGCAAGGTTCAGATCGTTGGCAGTCTTATTAGGGGGTTCAGGGAAATGAAAATCAATTTCGGAATGACTTTTTCCGCATATATCTTTAATTTTTCTGTACCATTGCTTGGGCTTGTAAGAATGTAGATCTTTGACTTTATTATTATAATAATTAGAAGCTGCTTTTCTTAAATTTTTCTTTAGTAACCTCCTTAGATTATTAGCCTCAGCAATGCGACCTGATTTGAAAAAATTGATTTTCTTTCTTATAAGTTTTTTAAAAGACTCAGTAACATAAGGCTTATCTGTAGAACGTTTTAAATTTTTTCTCAGGGAAGTGGAATTCATAATTACTCCTCAATAGATTTTGAAGGAACAAAGCCAGGTAGTCAACGTCATTTGTTTGATAAACAGAGGACCAATTTCCAGCAGTAATCCAGGAGCCAAAATTGAAAATTCGTGAGTCAGTGAGAGGTCTATAAGCGGTTTCAGTTATAGAAAACGACTGTTTAACTTTAGCCAGCGGAGATAGGAAAAAGCTAAAGGGGTAACTAACCCCTAGAGGGGGCAGAGTGGAGATGGGTTTGTAAAACTTCGAAAGATTAGTACAAATTAAATCAAGAGTAGTATTGCCTTTTGTAGTAGGGACATTAACGACCTGTTTTAAATTAAAAGCGTTACATGTAGAATCAAGTCTTATATCGTTTGCGTCACCCATCAGGAAAATTCCTGCATTTGGGTATTTAGATAGTACAAAGTCAGCACTTGCATGTAATTTTTCAATAAAATTTATTTTGTCAGCGGATCTCTGATTAGGGGAGTAATAAAAACAACAAAGGACAATTAAATTAAAAGGACGCGGTAAGACTTTAGGTCGAACACACACCCACATAACTTCATCAAAGGGATTAAGACACGGAATTGGGATTTCACTTGGATATCAATCATTACGGATAAAGAACAGAATTCCGCCACCTTTCTTACCCAGAGGGTGGTTTTCAGGTCTCAGTTTGATAAATTGAGAAAAATTGTTAATCTTTAACATGTGCAAATTTTGAACTTTAACTCCATAAATCGCGATTACGTCTTATCAATATATTTTAGAAAGGGTATCTAATTCATTGAGTTTTTTAAAGTTAGGGCTTTCAGCGTTGCTTAACAAAAGTGTGAGGGATCGGAACCGACTTGTGAAGGTACCGTTTTTATACTTTACTTTTTTTTATATCACAGATGGGGTCAGGGGTTCTAGTGGACTTCTTGACGGGAGCTAAACTTGGATATTGAGAACAACAATTATTAAATGCAAAAGGTCTCAGACCAGAGTCACCCTGGTAGGGTGGGCACGAGGGATTAAACCCATGGGTCGGAGGCGGGAAAATAAGGGAGGGAAATAAGACGGTGGTATTTTCAGGGGGTTCAACTTGGTAGGGGTTAACTGGAGTGTTAAGAGGGAAGGGATTTTGCTGGGAATATGTTTTTTTTTCTGGGTGGTAACGGTGGAAGTTCTTTGAGTGAGCAGGGTGGATTTGGGATAAAAAAGGATGAGCATGCGCTGGCGAGCTAATTTTATTAATTGAATGAAGGGGGCTCCGCTTTTGGGTTGATTGAGAACTTGTAACTATTTTACTATTAAAAATTTTACTGCGCCAGGCTATAGCACGATAATCCCTGTTTTTCAAATGTAATAACATGCACTTAGTTTCAAAACAAAAGCCACTTTGAAATTTATGGCATGGTCTGGAATGGGAAAGGGAGCAATAATTGTCGTTACAGTGACCAGTAGTTAAAAAAGACATACAAGGGTGAACAAAGGTACAATCACTCTTTTTTATACACTTGTTGGCCAAGTGATATCGGCAGGCAATAGCATTCTTTCCTGATTTGGCTTCAGGAACCAATTTACTAATAATACTCAAGTTGTCACTGACCCCTGGAACTGGAATATTGGCTGAATTCACACTTAAATTGTCACTGACCTCTGGATCTGGAATATTGATTGAGTTCTCATTTAAGCTGTCACTGACCTCTGGAACTAGGTGACCGATTAAGTTCATATTTGAGTTGACACTTGCTTCATTAATATTCATGTGTTGGGGGTTGTTGCTTGTGGATTGAATTGCAGTTGGTTTGAAACTGGTGTTTTTTTTTTATTCGTATTCACAGACTTAAGTGTGTTCTTAATTATATTCTCCCTAAGATCAATGAAAGTAGAAATTTCGTTGGTAACGAACTCGAGTTTTTTTTAGCACTAAAAGGGAGGGAAGGGAAGGGTCACATAGGGGGCTGGAATCACAATTGCCACAAGGAAAATTTTCAGTCTGGCAGGAGGCATCATTAGAAGGTTCACAATTATATTCAAAATCCGTCTGGGTACTGGCATCTTTAGTTTCTAGCAGAAAATCAGTCTGACAACTGGCAACACTGGTTAATCGTGGTAGGGAAGTAGTCTGACACTCGCTATGGGTTGCAATGAAAGCTTTACCATCACTGGGCATCACTTTGGCAAGTCGGGGCAAGGGGGGACGACCTGATATCATCTAAAATTTCTATTAAGGAAGAATTTATTTCTGACAATCGGCGTCGAGGGGTATCGCTAGTTTTTGAAGAATTTATTCCTGACAATCGGCGTCGTGGGGTATCATTAGCTTTCGAAGAATTAGGAGTGGTGTATTCTTGATTTTTGGTGATGTTTTGTTTCAAGAATCAATCCAAACGTAACCAGTTCTTATACCATTGGGAACGTTCTATCGCCGCACATTGCTCACAAATGGAAGAGTTGCATGTACAACATACCAGGCAATTGATTGTTGCCCTAATCTACACTCAGGACACACTCTCTTAAAGTCCTTTGGTTGTCCTTTAGTCATTTGGTTGATTAATCAAAAGGGTTAAAAAAATTGAATTCACCTGATGGCTGGTGACAAAATCCGGAATTAAGGTCACAGTTAGTCAACTTTGTCACTTAATTGGTTGTCCTTTAGTTATTTGGTTGGTAAGTATAAAGGGTTAAAAAGTTCAATTCACCTGATGGCTGGTGGCAAAATCCGGAAGTAAGGTTACAGATAATCAACTATGTCACTGAATTAACTGAATTTAATGCAGAAAGGCATAAACCAAATAGGTGTTAACCTATTTCGTGATTATGAAAATCCCCTTTATTTGAATGTAAAATTAGAACTTTCATCTAAATATTCCATCAGTTTCATAACCCTTTTGTGACTGACGGGACCTAACAATAACAGAATGTAAAAATCCTTCGGGCGATTCTAAATCTATCATTACAGTGATAAAACCTGTTCCATTGTGTTTTGCCTTATCTGGCCAGTCGATTAATGGATAACAGGTCAAAGTTGCGTTCAGTCAGTGAGAGTTGTTTAGCTGATGGTGAAGTTCTGCTGTTTCATTTTTTTCAAAAAAGGTAAGAAATCGGGGTTTTTTATTTATGATAGCAGATTACAGCATAAAAAGTTCAGAGTAAAAACTGCAAGAGTTTTTGCTGATTTGTAATAAAACATTTTGGTTTAGAAAAAAACCTTATAAATCACTTTGGACGTCCGCTGTGATGGACTCTATATTAGGTACCTTGCAGTCCCAGTGGGAAAGCCCCTCGCGCGGCGGTGACTTTTAATTCCTGTTTGTCCATGTTGGTAAAATGGTATTTTTGAAAATGCTTGATCTTAATCAGTTTCTAAAGCCGCAGTAATTTTGGAATTGTTGTTCTGGTTTATTTTCGTTTCCTATGGCTTATGGCGTTTTAGTTTGGCTGACCCTGCTGATCAAACACGCCCTCTCTCTCTCTTTCTTCTCTCTCTCTCTCTCTCTCTCTCTCTCTCTCTCTCTCTCTCTCTCTCTCTCTCTCTCTCTCTCTCTCTCTCTCTCTCTCTCTCTCTCTCTCTCTCTCTCTCTCTCTCTCTCTCTCTCTCTTAGAAACAATAAACCAGTTTAAATTTAGCCATATCTTTTTAGGTTGAACGATGAATGTATGGATAACTACTCTTAAACTTTAAATTGTCGATATGAATTGTATCATTTGCAAAGAAGAAATAGTGGAAGAGTCGGGAAAGGTTGTTTTGGGAGAGAAAGGTGCAGACTCGGTGAATGAAGCTAGTCGATCAAGGAAGCGTAAAGATGTCACAGCAGTTACTGGGGATCCTGTCCATACGTCATGCAGGTCCAGCTTCACAAACAAGAAATCTATTGAACAGTACTTGTCATCGTTGTCGCAGGTGAAACAAAGTCAGGGGCAAGAATCTTCCCGTTTATCTGGAAACTTCAACTTCAACTCCGATTGTCTCTTCTGGTCTACGCCAGTTACCTTTGACAGACCGAAGAAGAAAGAAGACAATTTCAAGATTAGAACGATAGACTTTGAAAACACACTAAAAGAGTATTGGGGAAAGAGAAATGATGACTGGTCAGGAGCAGTGATGACTAGAATTCTTGCTGCCACTGCCGATCTACACGCTGCTGATGTAGTTTACCACAAATCCTGCTACTCAAACTTTCTAACGGAACGTAATATCCCCAACAAGTATAGCGGAATTCCTTCACAGTCTGGAAAACGAAAATCTGGTCGACCACAGAACTTGATTCAGAACGAGGCGTTCGAGAAAGATGTCGAGTTTTTCCAGGCTAACGATGATGAGCAACTAACGCTGAATGATCTTGTTAGTATGATGAACGAGCTCATGGGTGATTCACAGGATTCTGGATATAGTGATAGATACATGAAAAAGAAGATGTAAGATAGATTTGGTGAAAGCGCAGTATTTGCAGAGATAAACGGCAGACAGAACGTCATTACGCTAAGAGCCACAGCTCATACCATTCTCCACGAGTATTACTTAAAACCAAAAAATGTCGACGTGGAACTGGAGAAGGAAGCTATCGTCCGAGTTGCAGCAGCTATAATCAAAAGTGATGCCCAAGGTATTAAACAACAAATAGATGTGTATCCCAATTCTGAAAACCTCGGGGAGATAACAGACAACCTCGAATACCTACCCTCATCTTTGCGGCTTTTTCTCAACACTCTGTTCGTAGGAGACAAAACAGACAGGAAGGTTGCGTCAATAGGTCAGTGAATGTTACAAGCCTGTCGGCCAAAGGCAATCAGACCACCTCTTCAGATTGGATTAGCTGTCCAGTTGCATCATCAGTTTGGCAGCCGCTTTCTAATTGACATGCTCAGTGCTATGGGTTTCAGCTCATCATATTACAAGACGAAGCTCTTCGAGCGTAACGCTGTGGTTTCTAACAGCATGAATATAGAAGGATTGGAAGGAACTTCCTGCATGCAGCACATAGCTGATAACGTCGAACACAACTTCTAAACCCTTGATGGTAACGGCACTTTTCACGTCATGGGCATAATTCTTTCTGTGACGCCACTGTTGAGGTCTTCAACAGTACTTGGGAGGAGAAAGTTTATTACGTCAAGGCAGATAACTAAACCGAACCGAAGTCCCATTAAATATTTAGGACAGACACTAGGAAAACCTAACCTTCAGCATGATCCGCTACCACAAGTCTCAATTCTGGATCCCTCAACACATTCCTACCTGCTGAGGAAGATGTCTAGACTTTTTCCTGCGCCCTTGCCTGGCTGGCAGGGAGCTATGAGTGAGCTGTATGTTGATATGCAGTCAGGCTCTTACACAGGGAAAGCCTCCATTCTCTTCATGCCCTTGATAGATATGAGCTCAAGTGATCCCATTTGTATCTACTCAACACTCAGCTTCGTTTGCGAACAGTGTTCCAGATACGGTGCGACTCCAGTACTGTCCTTCGATCAGCCACTTTACTGGAAAGCTCTTACCATTATTGCTGCCGAGACAGATGCAAGTCCTATAAAAAAATCTTCCTTTGGTTGGGTGGCTTCCACACACTCATGAGCTACATTGGGGCTGCTGGAGGGATTATGGAAGGCTCTGGACTTCAAGACACGTTGGAAATAATATATGCGCCAAATACTATTCTAAAAATTATTTCTGGGAAAGCTTATTCCAGAGCTATACGAGGACACATTCTCACTGACTGGGCACTGAACACACTTCTCTTCACTGAACTTTACGGCACTGAAGATGGCGCTGATTCAGCAGACACGGAAAAAATATTCAGTGCCTCCGACGAGCTTATGGAGTTCTTCACTGTTTATCTTGGTGCATTGGAAGGTCACACAGACATGCGAAGTATAGAGGAAAATCTGTCCCTGGCGGAAGTCGCCAAGAAATTTTCTTCTCTTAAACAGTCACTTTCCGAAAAGTCACGTACGGCGAAACTGTGGATTCAATATATGGAAATGATAGACATACTGAAGAAGTTCATCCAAGCAGAGCGTACGGGGAACTGGGATCTTCACCTTCAGGCAGTTGAAGCTATGTTGCCCTATTTCGCAGCGTCCAACCACTTCCTATATGCGAAGTCTGCCAGGGTGTACCTGCAAAACATGAAACAGTTAGAAACTACCAATCCTGACGTGTTTGACAATTTTCAGAATCTTAGCCATGTTATCCGCAGATCCGAAAATAGTCAGACAGGTTAGTCGTCAGATCTGGTCATTCAGTAGGTCCTCATGCACTGGTTGAAAACTAACGGTGGTCTTACAGGGGAAACCTGCATGACTGAGTTGCAGAGGCTGACTTGTTTACTCTCAGCAGAAAATTGTAGTGCAATTAATTCGTCGATGCAAACTTTTGCTAAGGTCCAATACGAGACGAGCGAACATCACAAAGAAGTTAGAGAGTCAAGGATTGAACGCAACAACCATGACATTAGCAAGCTCCTTTGCTTTCTTGCTGAGAATACCCCTTTCGCAGAAGACCCGAGCTTGCGAAACATTACCTCCGGAGTTACGGCTGATGAAAAAGTCAACGTCGACACAGCTAGATCCGTCGGACAAGAAATCATGGATAGCGTGACAGGGGAAAACGCCAACACGTACACATTCAAGAAAAAGTCTGTGGACGTAACGCTTGCTAATAAAGCTGTACCAGTTATTGACGGACAGTCAGTTGCCGTTGATCCAGCATTCTTGTTTCAGCGGCTGGTGACAGTTGCTGGAAATAGCGAAGATGATTTGGAGTCATACTTTAAGTATGAATTGTGTTCACCGCCTGCGTCACTTTTTGAAGTAAAAGGACTTCTACAAGCAGCTAATAAGCTTTCCCTTGCCAATATGTTGTGGCATCTACTTGCACATGAGCGGCCAAAAACTGCAGACTTCGTCAAAGATTTCAGTGACAAGCATATAGTTCTCGATGGTGGGGCACTGCTTCAGCGAATTCCTTGGAAAAAAAAAACTCAACTTATGATAGTATCTGCCAGAAGTACGCTGACTACGTTGCACGGAAATACGGGGCTCAAAGGACGTCGGTGGTTTTCGACGGATACGACCAAGCACCTTCAATCAAAGATATCACCCATTTGAGACGGAAAGGGACACAATCCTACCAGCAGATCAATTTATGCAGAAATATAGTCTTTTCTACAAAGAAGTAAGTGTTCCTAAGCAGTTTCCAGAATAAGCACGCCATCATAGCCATGACCAGTGAGTACCGGACCAAAGTTGGGTGTCAGGTATACCAAGCAGAAGGGGACGCTGATCTTCTCATTGTTCTAACCGCAGTTCGATCTGCTTCTCTTATGCCTACTGTCCTGGTTGGAGACGACGCAGATCTGCTTATACTCCTCTGTTATCACGCACAGACAGATATCCAAGCGATTTACCTTTATTCCTAACCTTGAGCTGAAATCTCAAAGAATAGCATTTGGGATATAAATGCAACGAAAATAAACTTAGGATCTCGTTTATGCAGCACAAACCTGTATGTCCATACCTTCTTTGGGTGCGATTCAACTTCTCGTGTCTATGGCATTGGGAAGTCAGCGGGACTACAGCTTCTGATAAAAAAACAACGAGTTTTACGAATCCGCTAAAGTTTTTATGGACCCACTATCCACCAAGCACGACATTTCAGCAGCTGGGGAGAAAGCAATGATGCTTTTGTTTAAGTGCACAGTCTGAATTTCAACACTCAATTAATTGCATTATCTGAAACTCATCGAGAAAGTCACAGCATCTTCATCATATGTTGAGTCTAAAGTTCTCCCTCCCACTAGTGATGCTTGAAACTTCCACTCATTTCGAGTTTATTTGCAAGTTAAATCGTGGAAAACCCTGGGATGTAATCTCGACCCTGGCCAGTTCGGTTGGGTAATTCAGAATGGATTATATCGCCCTATTTTTGGTGAACTCCCCGATGCCCCTAACTGTTTCCTTGCAGTTTTTTACTTTAAATGCAAAACCGGCTGCTCAAATATGCGATGTACTTGCAAAAGAAATTTAATGAAATGCCCCTGGGCCTGTGGAGCTTGCAAGGGAACAAGTTGTGCGAACTGTGTTACAACTAAGTTTCTCGGAGTTGATGATCTCGAAGATAACGAAGATCTATGCATGTTGCTATTTCATTTTTTATCACATTTGTATATTATATAACTGAAAAAGTTGAGAATGCTTTAATCGTTAATTAAACCATCAAAATGGGTGATAGTTGTAATTCTACATTTAAAGACCGATTTCTTTCAGATTCAGCGTGGTTTAACACTAGATGAGAAAATTCACCCTCCTCCCACATACTTCCCCTTTAAATATTGATAATCGTTGTTTATCCTTGCAGTTAGAGATCATTTTCAGATTCAGCGTACTTTATTACCCCTAAATGCATATTGTTTTTCGTGGTTTCTATGCATTTTTGCAAAAGACATATTTCTCCTCCTCGTTATTTACCTCAACCCCAAAAAAACGTATTTGTGAAAGTTTTAATTTTACGTTCAAATAAAGGTGATTTTCATACTCACCGTGATCTAGTACACTATTCTAGACATCAATTCTGTTGTTGTACGCCTTTATATGGAAACACGAATTTCACCTCCTCAAAATCAACCTCAACCTCAAAAAAACATATTTGTGAAACAGCTAGATGAGCAAACTTTGCATATTTGGAATCAGCGCATTTTTCTGAGTTGGGTAGTGAAAGAATCATTTCTATTGTAATTTGTTCCGGGTTAGGCCCGTTTTTTTTACACACTTCCTGGACTACAAGCTTGGAAGAATACGTCTGCGCACCAAGATTAGAGCATTGGAAGCTATAGTGATAACAGTGGTCAAGTATTCTTCTGAAACGGTGCGCCGGTACTTCGAACGACGGAGGATGATTTGATTGATGTTTTCCAGAGGCATGGTTGAAATGTGGTTCTATCCCACTTTCTAGTGTTATAATGAGAGAAAGGTTGAGATGGTTAGGACACATTTTGCGGATGATGGATGGCCAAAGATCGTTCTTTTCGACCAGCCATTTGGGGCCGAACGAAAAGGTTCGTCCGGGGGTCATCCCCGGGTGGGACGGAAAGAGATTGCAACGGATAAATTGGGATGGAGGGGGACCATGAGCAGTTGTGTTGGCTCCAGATGGCTTGGTGCTGTAGTGTGTTGTTAGTAGTAGTAGTATTACCCTGTAAAACTTCCTAGTATAATTTTCTCCACTTTTCAAACCAAACATGTCTCGGAGCCACACTTCAACGCTTTGATTATCATGTATTGTAGTATCCTAATGATATACACAGACAAAATACAGAGACAGAAGGTATATTATCTAATATACAGAAGTTAAATAATACCGATCATCAACAAATCTATCCTGCAATGTTAAAAAAAAATGGGGGGGGGGTATCAGGAGTGCCTTTAAGCCGTACGTGACGATGATGAAGTATGTTTGCACTGTTGCCCTGTTTATTGAACGATTAATTCACGATTATTAAAAAAACATTGTTAAATGAGTGTAGGTTTAAAACTGATAAGTAATCAAAAGGGATATTATTATTATTCCATAAGTTGTATTTGCTTCTTTTGAATTTCTTTTATAAAGATCAAATGTTCTGAGTAAGCTTTCTCTTAACAGGTAAGATTCATGAAAACATTTTTGGAAGAAATTGAAGACAGACGAGAAAAGCACCAAATTTATCGGTGACATAAATTTGCTCACTTGAACATCTGTATTGTATGCCTTTTAATTGCGGTTCTAAGCCTTATCTTCTGCTTGTTCTTCAGAAAAAAAAAAATTGACTGTGAAATTTTTCAGTCTATTCTACTTTTTATATCTCCACTACATCCACCACCCAGTGCTATCCACTCAGCAGTGGGGGGACATCTTCCCTTTCCCTGTTCCCTCTCCAGTTTTTATGGGGCCAGATATGTTTGTTTTTGTTTTCTTTTTTAGTTGTTCCTGTAAAACCTGATTTTTCATCTGTAGAATGGGAAAGGATGTGAATATACCTTTTTGATTTGGCAATATTATATAGAAAGAAAAGAGTTACGTCAGGCTATATAGCTGTTATACCTTGACTACGTATTTATTACGTTACTAGATACCAGACATTATGGAAATGAAACATGAATACACGCCAGCAGGCATCTTGCATGTTTGATGTTGGATGTTGTTCCTCCCCCCTCTATTTTAAAAATGCCTTTTTCGGGGTATTTCAATAGAAAATGCCCTTTTCTTGGTAATTTCGTTGGAAAATGACAAAATCGCCCTTCCTCCCTATATTTTCGTGACTTGACATTGCTACCACTCAGCAAAATTTCTCATTCTCTTGCATCATCTCCCCATCCCTATTTCTTCCTAAACTGAAGCGACTTTGTTACCCATCCCTGTACCCCATACTCCCGCAACCCAAGAGGTAAAATAACTTAATTTTGAAATTTCGGTGAATGATGAATTCGGCCAAAACATATCGGCAAAAACAAAAATAAGCAGTCAGTATGTCAGTACACCCAGCCGCTTCTAATACCTACAAATCCAATTATAGTAGTTGAGATGAAGACAGAAGATATATAACAGAAGTTTCTAAACGAGCAATTTTTTCGATAGCTCATGAATTTGGTGCTTGTTCTCGTTTGTCTTCAATTTCTTTCTTAACTGCTTTCATTAACGTTGTTTAGTTAATCATTACTGTGAGAGGGTTAGCTAAGTGAAAAGCCGTAGCTGTACTATGTACCACAGCAAAAAAAACTCCAACAGCCCTGGTCCCAAAGAATAGTGCAGCAAAGTTTTTTACTGTACCGCTATATGCGCAGCAAAACAAGTGTGCAACTGCGGAGCCAGGCAGCCACTCAAGACTCATTCAAAGCTGGAGTCGACAAAGATTGGGTCAAGGTTGACTGGAGGTGAGCTAGGACTTAACCATCAACTGACGTTGATATTTTGATACCAGAACAAAATAAGGATTCTGTTGATTTGTCAATAGTCAACTAAAAGAATAAATATAACAGAACAGAATAGCCTAATTGGTCTTTCTAAAGAGATGTTTTTGTAGGTAAGTCAATTAATTAATGGGCCTCTTCCGCTCATTTTCCACAGATTCTTTTACAGACGTTACTCACTTTCAAACTTGGCGCCCGTTGCACGTAAAACTACATAGCTGCATGTGAAGGTTTTTTTTTCATAAAAAATTGAGTTCCCGGGGTTTCCTAATTTTTATATATGTATTTGGATGTGCAAGTTTCTACTTGGTCAATTTAAAGATTCAGATTTTATTTTCAGTATTCTTGGCACTATAAGTGTACAACATTTAGTGAATGTTTTTCTTCAAAATTTACAACTAACTACAACAATTGTCGTGCTGTAGCATTTATTGATTTAGTTTTATTTGCCCATTTTGGGGTCATGCAATGCACTGCTTACACATATTTTTTTTAATTCTAGTTCTGTGGTCAGCTTTTATTTATTCATTCACTTTTTATTGTATTGATTGTTGGTTGATGTGTTCCACCCTTATGTTTATTACCCCCCAACAATTACGAGCTCAACTCTCCGTTGGAATGTATGATAATTTTGTTGTTGCAGTTGAGTTGAATCAATGAATTCAAAGTTCAAATTCAATCTTCCCATGAAAGCAGCAATTTCTGAAAGAGTGAAAATTATATTTATTTGGAAATTTATGTATAAGTGAATACTTTCTGATTATATGTTATTCCAACTTTCTTCTGTGCGGAAGGTCCAACAAGGAATCATTTTTTTTGTCTTTCTTCTGACTCCACTATCTAACTTATTAAATCCTAGGATGCCTTCCATCTTGCATAACTTATAGCTCCACGTCTCTGCTTCTACTTTCGTGTAAACGAAGGTTTTCGTTGAGCCCCCTTGGTTTAATGGCTTAAAAATACATTATTCGTCTTTTAGCCTCTCCCCTTTCCTAAATACCAAATATCGTTACGATTCTGACTTCAAAAAAATTGTGTTTGAAAGCTGTATTGAAAGCTTGATCAGAAAAAGAGAAATATTGGTTTCAACGAAAAACAGTATTCCCAAAAATAAACTTCTTTTCCAAGATAAATTTTTCTATTTAACTATGAAATAGGATCGAAACCCTGACGTAAGTTTGATCATAAAAAAAAGTAACAGTCATAAAATTTAGTTAAATCTAGTTACGTGTCTTTCAAACAACCTTCTGGGATATGTACATGATACTATGATTTGAATTATTATTAAAAGTGAAACACACACATAAAAACTACAAGAAATTATGGCGGAAATCGCAAGAAACTCGAGATTTTGGGAAGAGGTTGGAGAAGAAGGCAAATATAAGCAATAAAACAGAGAGTACATGTGAATTATCGACTAAAAAAAAACTATGCTGGATAATCATAAAATTTAGAAAAGTATTAAAGAAAATATGTTCAGCATTTTAAATTTATAGCTTTAATTTTATTTGTTTAAGGACTAACCAGGTAGTCGAGCACGTTTACAGAGGGAGCCTTCCAGTTCATATCCCTCCTCCAAAATCTCGCCCATTCACAAACGCTACACATAAAAAACAGTTTTTTTTCGACATAACACCTTTAAATTAGGTGTTGTTTTCTTACACCACACTGCCGTTCTAAGACGAACAAATAAACTTTCAAATGGGGATAAATCCATTTATTTAGAAATGGAACCAAACCAAAAAATCCATTTTTTGGTTTGCAATTAGAAGAAACGGAAGGCTTTGCCACTTCATTGGAAATTTGTTTTACATTTGGGCAAGATTAAAGAAGAATACATGCTTCGAGACTTTAAATAACATTTACCAATAAATTTTCTCTGAAAATAATTAGTGAATATTATCGAAGCTAATTTTGTTGGAAAGAGTCTGAAAAACCATTTCTTCTGTCAGGTATCGAGATGCTTGTTCAAATGCCATTTTTTTACTATTTGTACTTAAGACAGTCACTGCTTATATCACCAAAATATCCGGACTTTTGTACCTGTTTTTTTTCGCTGTCTAAATAAATGGATTTATCCCCATTTGTAAGTTTATTTGTTCGTCTTAAAAACAGTTTATTAAATAATCAGGAATCTCCTCAGCAATAATCAGGATGTTCATATATTTTTTTGTATTTTCCGTACTAATTGCACAATTTTGAGCCCCACAGTAAACATATGGATAATAAAATAAACAATAGCATAATAAACATACAATATTAGAATTTATATAAGTAGAGTTCTGATAAATCTTATAATAGATTAAAATGTTTATTATAGATACTCTAGACTGCAATTGCTTTTTTGGGGGGAGGGAGGGTGGGGAGGGGCTCTGGAGACCCCTTATGTAGAACAGGAAAAGCGGAGAACGTTTTTTTATTTTCTTGATCGTTTTTAAGAACCAGTTGTGTTTAAAGAAAAGATCTGTTAAAGAAAAGATCTGTTAAAGATCTGTTAAAGAAAAGATCTGTTGAAGAAAAGATCTGTTAAAGAAAAGATCTGTTAAAGAAAAGATTTGTTAAAGATCTGTTAAAGAAAAGATCTGTTAAAGAAAAGATCTGTTAAAGAAAAGATCTGTTAAAGATGTGTTAAAGAAAAGATCTGTTAAAGATCTGTTAAAGATCTGTTGAAGAAAAGATCTGTTAAAGAAAAGATCTGTTAAAGAAAAGATCTGTTAAAGATCTGTTAAAGAAAAG
Organism: Artemia sp. Qi Xiang Cuo; assembly: GCF_049724085.1. Taxonomy (NCBI): domain Eukaryota; kingdom Metazoa; phylum Arthropoda; class Branchiopoda; order Anostraca; family Artemiidae; genus Artemia; species Artemia sp. Qi Xiang Cuo. Next base: position 11,033,419 of record NC_142796.1, read on the forward strand.
ATCTGTTAAAGAAAAGATCTGTTAAAGATCTGTTAAAGAAAAGATCTGTTAAAGAAACGATCTGTTAAAGATCTGTTAAAGAAACGATCTGTTAAAGATCTGTTAAAGAAAAGATCTGTTAAAGAAAAGATCTGTTAAAGAAAAGATCTGTTAAAGAAAAGATCTGTTGAAGAAAAGATCTGTTAAAGAAAATATCTGTTCAAGATCTGTTCAAGAAAAGATCTGTTAAAGAAAAGATCTGATAGATATCTGTTAAAGAAAAGATCTGTTAAAGATCTGGTCAAGAAAAGATCTGTTAAAGAAAAAGATCTGTTAAAGATCTGTTAAAGAAAAGATCTGTTAAGGAAAAGATCTGTTAAAGAAAAGATCCGTTAAAGAAAAGATCTGTTAAAAATCTGTTAAAGAAAAGATCTGTTAAAGATCTGTTAGAAAGATCTGTTAAAGAAAAGATCTGTTAAAGAAAAAATCTGTTAAAGATCTGTTAAAGAAAAGAAAAGAACCAAGATACAGACATTGCCTTGTGTTAGGAGGTTTGATGTAAAGACATCTTTTCACCTGAATGTCACATAGCCCCCTTTGTACTACCGCAGTTGATATATTAAGGAACAAAAATCGACAAGCAATTAATTTAAATTGATTTGTTTAAAATCGAATATAATATATATATAATTTAAACAATTTCATTGAAAACGTAAACATTTTATTCAAAATAGATATATTAGTCAAAATCTGACCGATAAAAAGAACAGAAACAGCTAAAAATAAAAAGATGAAGGAAACATATAAAAACAAGCAGAGTAGCTAAATACAAGAAAAATTTTAAAAAGAAAAAATAGATTCAAAATAAAAAAAAAGCATTTTATTAAATACTTGCTTGGCTTCAAACACCCGTTGTATAGCATCAAGGATTGTTTTTATGAAGATCAGTGATGGGCTGAAAATTAAGGGAATTATATGGGTAAATAAAGAGAAAGATAATTTAATATTAAAATTTACCTGGGGCAATACATCATCGCCAGTGAACTATAATATCCAGATGAGAGGCCCAATAAGACAGCACCAGTCCAGTAGACCCAGTCATTTTCGAAGAAAACGGGGAGGGTTCTTGTCACCCCCAAAGGCTGATAGTTACAAAATAAGAAAAAGGGGATGAACAATAGACGAAGAAGGACAGGAACCACAAGAAACTTCGGGCCTGGCCACTGACCTAAACTAGGAATCATGTTGCCCAGCATAGCAGTTACGTTGAACGTAAGGAAGCACGTGACGGCAGTGTAGTAACGGCCTTCAATGAAAAAATTCGGATCGGCTTGCTTGATGTCCGAGTGAACACTTGGAAAAATAGAGAGTGTAACAAAAAACACGAAGAAGACGTTGAAGCATTGTGGCAGACATTTTTTGAAAATTGTCCAGTATGGTGTTCGCGGCTTGGTCCCAGTCGAATTTTGTAGCTGTTTTTGCTGGCGCTCAATCAACGCCTCATTGTAGGAGTAGAAATTCTAGAAAAAAAAACCCTAAAAAGACTTGAATTTTAAGAAAATTTGAGGAGAGTAATTAAGCCTCTAAATTCCAATAAAGAAAAACTTTAAAAGTTTTGGATTTTAAGAAAATTTGAGGACAATATTTAAGCCTCAAAAGTACAAGAAAAAAAACTAAAAAGATTTGGATTTTAACAAAATTTTAGGAGAATAACTAAGCCTCAAAACTCCAAAATTTAAGTTGATTTAATCTTATATAAATAAATTTATCAAGTAAAATAAAAAATGATACAAAATGTTAATTACAATATTTAAAGGTATGAAATCTATCATATAATTAAAACTAACGCTATGTAAATTTGACTAAAGTAGTTCTTTTCACAAGAAATAGTTTTCAGTTTTTTTTTTCCTTTTCATGTACCCAACATGAATGTTCATCGCGTGACTCAGAATAAAATATTCTAATTTCTTCCACTAACCTCTTACGCTCCAATAAAAAAAAAATCTCCATATTACGTTTTTATTTTGGAAAGACGAGATAAACACTTTCCATTCATTTTTCCATCCTCCATAAATGATATTAATTTCAAAGAAACAAAAATGTTTGTTGAATTCAGTTAAAAAGTTTTTCGAATTTCACATTTTATCTGAGAGATTTTTAACACTAAAGCTTTTCTGACTTAATAAACGTTCAGAACATACGTAACACTTGTACACAACGTGATGAAATTCGTAACGTGTAAGAACAGATTAACGAGCATAATAACAGTGTTTACTATAAAACTGTCGTAGCTGGGTTTTCTTTATTTGCGTAAAATTTCACATAAAAATACCAGTCGATTTAAAAAAAGGCGGAGTAATTTTATCTCTCCAAAAATTACCTCCCTTTGTCAGTGTAGATTTTTCACAGAGTATCAGTTAACCTGGCTTTTAGGGTTGTTTTCTTCTAAGAAAATGACAAATATAATTGACTTATGAAATACGTCACAAAAAATAAACCAATGTAATTAAAGTACACTTTTCAACACGAAAGTAAACGACAGCATTCTTTCTTTTTCTCAAGGAGGCAGCCACTTTCAGAAACCACACACACTGGATGGCGCGTGCAAAACGTGGCAGAACCTGGGCCAAGTGTTGCAGAACTGTGCAACACCCATGGCGTCCTGAGATGTACACCAAGTAGCGGAAAGTGGGCGCCCCCTTACTTTTTCTCTTGAGTTTGTTATTGTTTTTACAGGCACTTAATTAGTTTTTCAATGAATGTGTAAAATTTATGGAAAGATAGAAGTGTTAAATTTGGGCAGAGCAGTGAAGGAGACTCGCCTAGAAATTCTTCGGATAAACCCACCTTTCGTAAGACCTCTTTTCTCAGGGAGAGGTGAAACTCTAATTAAATATAGCCGTGAACTGACACAGATTTGTGTTGTGTTGACCCGAGGCGGCTTTTGTGTAGTAAAAGCAGTAAGCTTTATTAATTTAAAAAATATTAAGATTGTGATTTTGGAAAGAGATGTTAAAGAGGGATGAGGCCAGTCGTATTCTCACCCTCCATTCACGATATTTATCTCAAGTACAAAAAATGATGGTGTTAGGTTTGTTTCCAACATTTTTTAATTTCCTTCCTTTTTAATTTTCCCGCTTTTTACAATTTTGCACATTTAAAAAGGTGTTTAGTCCACTCTTCATGATTTTATAAGAAATGTAAGGACAAACTTTTGACAAAAAGTCCTGAAAATAGCATCCATGTTTCTGGCCCGAATCCCTGGAATCTCATAATTTCTACGGCATTCACACAAAATTCAACAATTTTAAGTCATTTTTTCGTCATTTTTTTTTGTCAATTTTTTTCTGTGTTGAAGAGTTGACACCACCCCTAACCACCGTATGAAAGTCCTGAAAATAGCATCCATGTTTCTGGCCCGAATCCCTGGAATCTCATAGTTTTTTACGGCATTCACATAAAATTCAACAATTTAAAGTCATTTTTGGTCAATTTTTTTCTGTGTTGAAGAGTTTGACCCACCCCTAACCACCGTATGAAATGAAATACATGCGCATCACTTTTAAATACACATAATTACACTGTCAATAAACGAAACAGATAAGCACATAAGGGAATGTTTTAAATTCCAAATCCCAAATGTTTAAACCCCCAATCAACATTTGTAATGTTTTAAAGTTCAAGAACGCTACTCATGTTGTTTAAAACCTTCTGTCAACACCATTTCCCAAAGTAAACAATAGATAGGCCTACATTTGTTCATATTATTTTTTTTAACTAGCCTATATTTTGCCAATTAACGTTCCTGTCCCACAGAATTCCACTTCATTTTCTTCCTTCCGAGTTTTAAGTTAGTTCTGTCGACAGTGAGATCAATGGGAGGGAAAATGTTGGTTGGGAGGAGATTTTCCCCTCTAGATTTCGAAAAACTCCTTTTTTGTATTTTCACTGAAAAAATTCTAAAAAATAGCAAAATTAAGAAACAAAAGAAGAGAATTGAGAAAAACCCAAATTCCCCCCAACCCTGATGCTGAAAAATACATTTTGATACCCCCCATATTTTTGGTGAATTGAAGCCACTATTTGTCAAACAAAAGCAATTTGTAACTTAGCTTATTAATTTTAGCTCGTAAATCGGATAAGATTTCGTAATTAAATGGGTTAACGCAGACTAGAGGAAGCAGTATGCGTGTAAAATATACGTATCTTCGACAACACCTTAATCAATCTAGTCATATGTCAAACCTAAAACACCGTAGTCCGCCCGAGACTCTAAGCGGGCAAGCCTATTAGTCTTAGGTCACTTGTTCGCCTGTGAGTCCAACCAAATAATGTCCCCCTTTTTGCATACAAGTCCAGTCGACATTGTCCGTCATGAGTCAAACCAAAACTCTTTATCATCCCTTAGTCCTATGGCCATCTACCTTAGTTCTACCCTAGGATGGATGGATGGATGATAGACAAAAGCTAACGAAAAGCTAAGTGAAAATCTCACTTTTTATACAATCCTGAAAAAGCCTTATGCCAGCTTTGCCTCTCACTCAAGACTATATGTCTTGGCTTTGTCTCCAATTGGTCAATGGCTTGATGGCAACTTGATTTTAATTAAAAAAATCAACGGATTAGATTGATGACTAGTTTGATCGCGACGCAAGAACTAGGATAAGCTATTCCTAGGAATAAGACTCCAATTTCGGGTTACACCGGTTTTTTTATATTAAATACTAAAAAGTGAGCAACAAAAACAACACCCCATAGCATGATCTTGCATTGGAGAGGGGGAGAAGATCTATCCCTATAGGTAAAGCCCCATCTTTTTTATGAGGATAACTTTACGATCCCTCCCCCGTGGCGTCAAAACACGGATATTTAGGAAGGGGAGATAAATATATTTTTCAAAATTTTTAGAGGAATTCTGTTGTTTTTTCCCCAACGAAAATACCCCCCAAAAAAGTTATTTGTAAATCTAGGGAGGAGGCAAAAAATCTAGAGGGGAGAGAGCCCAAACGGCCCCCTCTCCCATCTAAATCCCTTCTTCAGATTCTGCTAAAGTAAACACGTTAAATGTCGCTAAAAGGTTTAAAAGAAAAATTACTTTTCATTTTTCAGTTATTTCCTAGCATATAGTTCTAATTAAAAGGCTAGTGTTAATAAATAGATAAAAGCTTATCTTTAGGTGAGTGCAATAGAATATTCCCTTCCGGGATTATAATGAAGTTTCTCTAGGGAGAAACTTCAAGTTTCTCTACCATCACTGTAGCAATGACGCCACCAGAAATTATGGCAGCAGGGCAATTTCAAATGTGGGGTACTTTTTAATGGAAAAATGTGACGGTATTAAATTAAAATACTTGAAATATGGTAATAGGCAATAGTATCTACATTAAATGAAAACAACTTGGCTTTAATAGATCCAAGGACAAAAGGGGAGTACATAGGGGCCTAAGTCTCAAAGTGGAGTTTTTATAGCTTCCTGTTGACAAAAGAGGAGCAGGAGGAGATTGCCTCCCTTAATCTGCAATATGTATCATATAAAAATTACGCACCGCATTGTAAAAATTAAAAAGCTTCATTAAAGATACTAGATGGCATTACTGACCATACCGTTACTCTATTATAGTGGCTAGGAGGGGATACTGACTTCCGAAAATCTTGCACACCACACATGGGGGAGGTGCACCGGGCGTGGCTAGAAGTGTGCCATGTGTGGCACAAAGAGGAGCAGATTCGATATACCAAAGACTTAGATGTTTTACGCTTCATGCCAGCAGATAGGCAGCTATTTTGAGCCAAATTTGTTTCATTTTGTTTAATAATAGATTGCATCTAAGCATGCCACTAGAAATGTGCACGGTCTGTCAAGCTTGTATGCATATATTTGTGTTTAAATAAAAATATTCTGACCCCGTTTCTATTTATCTCCTTTTCGCGATCTGTTTTCTGTCGCCACTTAGGTTTAGTCAACTTATTGGAGGTCGAAAGCATATGTGCACATATCTAAACCGAATAGAAGAAGTTGCAGAGACGTAAAAGGATTAACACTTTCGAGGGGTATAGGCTTAACCTAAGTTCTTATCGAGTCATCTTCTAGGCATATTTTATACTAATTAAAATATTTGTTTGTATCTCGCAACAGCTTTTATACAATCCATGACGACCCCTAGATTTTGGAGAAAATATCTTTATTTAAGGATAGTTTCATTGAAAAATGCCCCTTTTCCATATTTTCATTGAAAAAATGAGAACAAAATATTGTCCCTCTAGATTTTCAAAAATTAATTTTGCCCCCTCCCCTAAATTTTATAGGAATGACGTCACTATTCAGGCATTAGGGACAATTTTTTGTATATAATTTCTCAGGCCACACTGGATACACATGCCGAAATGAAAAAAAGTTAACGAAGAAAAAACGGCAATTGTTTCTAGCCAGTGAAAAAAAAAAAAATTCCCAATTGCCCTTTAACCGTTGCTTGGAGAGAGCTCCTTTTATTTTAATTTTTGTTTTTAAGGTTTAGTTTGTTTTTATTTTGTCCTAAGATTTTTTATCTGTAAATAATTTCTTAGACCACACTGTTTTTCCCTTTACGAAAAATTAAGCAAGAAAAACGGGTTTTAATTTTGATGAATTAAAAAAACTTTTTCCACAAAATAAGTTTTCAAAGAAAAGTAAAGAACTCCATTAAACAAAAAGTGTTTTTACTTTTATAACTTTAATAAATCAAATAATATTAACATTTTGATTACTAAATATCAGAATATGTATATTAAACTGACAATGCACATTCATTTTACTTTTATAACTTTAATAAATCAAATAATATTAACATTTTGATTACTAAATATCAATATATGTATATTAAACTGACAATGCCCATTCATTTGTATTTTTTCAGTAAAGTGCAAATTTTGTTCTGGCCCTGGGACGGCATAGGGGTTTTGAGCCCAACTTATGTTAATTTCTGCTCGTTTTGGGGTTGACTCGGATATTTATTGTAATTTCTGTTCGTTTTGGGTTTCATTTATTTATCGAAGCTGATTTGTGGTAGTTTCACTTTTGGTAGATTATTTGATTTTATTTTTGCTCATTTTCTGTTTAATGGAGTTCTTTACTTTTCTTTGAAAAACTTATTTTGTGGAAAAAGTTTTTTTAATTAATTTCTGTTCGTTTTATATTCACATAGTCTTTTCAGAGAAAAAGAAAATAATACTTTAATTCTTTTCGTTTTCTTAAGACTTTATTGTTTGGCCTGCTATTTGTATGATGGAGAAAAATTTTCAGCAATTTTTAACAACATACACCCTTTTAAAAATCTGAACATAAGTAGTAGTGTTTAATTTAGCTTCATACCTCTTCTAGTTCACCTGAAATCGAAAACTTGATACCATTCGCAAAAAAAAATCTGTTTATTTTCTTTGATAGCTTGGATACACTTACGCTATTTTGATTTGGTTAAATTTTAAGAGCAGAAGTGGCCCCGAAAGTTTGAACATAATACCTTCAGTCGTTCTAGGGATACTGCTGAGATGCCTTATTGGGAATTAGCATTAACACAGTGCATTGTTTGAATCTTAAGGCAACATTTAGTTTTTAAACATATTGGGCAAATGAGAGGGTGGGCATGGGAGGAGGATTAGTTGCCCTCCAATCACTTTCGACTATTAAAAAGAGCATCAGCCCTTTCTATATTCAATCGAATGAGCCCTTTTCGAAGCTCCCGCGACAACTCCTTCGATACGAAGTGCCCTGGTCTAAACAACAACAACAACAAGAAATAATACATTATACCCACATCGATCATTACAATAAAAATGTCAAGCCTTCCAATCCCTTTCGACTATTAAAAAGGGCACTAGGCCTTTCGATTTCCAATCGAATGAGCCCTTTTTGAAACGACAACGCTTTCTAGAAACACATTAAATGCTCCCAGGGCTTAAGTTAACACCCTTGCCCTAAGGGGTGTTAGGGTGGTCGTCATCCTCTAAGATCTATGTTCCAGAACTTTCAACTACGTTAAACAAAATGGCTATCTCAAAATTTTGATTGGATGTGTTTAGGGAAACGGTGGGCGTGAGAGGGGCGTTAATCGCTCTTCAATCGCTTTCAACTATTAAAAATGGCACAAGCCCATTCAATTTCCAATCAAATGAGCCGTTTTGTAGTTTCTACGACAACATTTTCAGTAAAAACCTTATATGCCCCCAGGGCAAAAGTTACAACCCGTGCCGTGAGGGCTGGGGGGGGGGCTCATTCGGAGGTCAAGACCTAATTTAAAGAACTTTCTACTACGTTGAACCAAATTGCTATCTGAAATTTTTGATTGGATGTGTTTGGAGGAATGGTGGGCGTGAGAGGAGGACAAAATGTCTATCTCAAAATTTTGATTGGATGTGTTTGGGGATAAGGTGGGCGCTAGAGGGGGCGAAAAAGGTGCGTTTCAGAGAAATTATAGAAATAAAAAAGATAATCTATGGGGGTATTAGTATCAATAGAGATGACGGGGAATTTAGGATCAATTCAATTTATAATAGTTTTATTAAAAAGCAGGTAAAATATTCAACCAGTACTGATTTTAATAATTGTTCTGAAACAAATGACAACCTTGCGGACAAAGGTCAGAATGGGTTGAATGCTGGGAAAAGTATGGGAAAAGGGAAAGGTTGCAGTTAGGCTTGCAACCAAAAGAATACGTTCTGTTTATAATTCATAAATTGGTTGATGAACTTGTGATATTTATTTTGGGGCTATGGATTGGGGGTTAGCAGGCCTTTATTGTTTTGGTGTAACCATAAATATATTCTTCATTTTTTGATAGACTTTCTTCTATACATTGTGAAGAGACGAGTATATCATTATAGATATTTGATTTTGTTTATACGCCAGTGCATGGAAGTGTTAATTAATATGTGAGTTTTGATTCATATTTATTCTTTTATATTTCTTTTCTTTTTTTTCTCTTTATGTGTTTAGTATGTTTTATTTTGATGTAAGTTAAGTTTTTAAAAAGAACATTTTTTGTTTCATTTTCTACCTTTTTTTTCCGTTGAGAAAGGCTCCCGGACGTGGGGCCGAAATATTCGGGGTGTGTTTATTTAATTAAGTGTTTATTTTGTTGTATTTATTCACTGCTTTATCAAAACTAAAATCCGTTTTCCTTGCTTAAATTTCCGTTTTTTATCTGTATTTTTTTCTCGTTACTTCCTTTTTGGACTTAAGACGGTTGGACAGAGGTCTCGACCAAAATATTTTCACAGTATTTTTCTTTCTTTAACTGGCCAAAATAATCCTCGTTCTTTCTTCGTTACATCTTTTTTTATTTTGCTATATCTAGAGGATATGGTCTTTGAACTTATTTAAAAAAAATTCCCCTCGATGGCTGGATATAGTCGTACGCCAAACACCAAGTCTTCTAATTCTGTTGCTTTTTGTATTCTTTTCTGTACCATTTTCCAGGGAACCCACTTTCCATAACCCATGCAGACAAGTACAAATTTATTTGGAAGAGACCCAACATTCCTGAAGGGGAGGGGGAAAGATTCTGCAAACAAGCACACAAAATGACGAATTAAATGGAAAACCAAAAAACAGCAGGAAACATCAAACAAATTTCGAGTTATGGGGGAGGGGGACATACACAAATAAAATCAGTAGTAACAACAATGAAAGTGACAATTTATGTATTAAGGTTTAATGAAAAATAGAGAATTCTGAGATTCTCAACCACTTTACGTTTTGGGAGTAATGTGCTAGCATTCATTAAAAAAAAAAAAAAAAAAAAAAAAAAAAAAAAAAAAAACCAGCCTATATAAAATGGACACTTTATATGACACTTACATTTAGTGGAAGGGCAAAGAAAGTAACGAAACAGACAAGTAGTATGAAAAGTGCAGTGATGAAGTAATAAATAGCGGAAGTCCGCACGTTTGGGGCCACTGCTATAGTTACAATGTTGACAATCGCAGTAATTGTTCCCGAAACATTCTGAAAAAAAGAGAAATAAACTTATAAGGAACTACTTTTTTAGATACCGTACTAGTCCTTAAAGCGTTTTAAGTCATTAAATGGTCCTATTTTTTGGCTTTAAAATACACTTTATCATATCTTATCTTTATAAGCAAATACTACTACTGTTAATAACAATTCATGCCAGGATCAAAGGCACCGCACGTCCAAACAGCTGCACAAACTGCTCCTCCGCCTCCATCTATTCAAAACTTCACCCTTTACCCCCTCCCACGAAGTTGGAATTTACCTTAAATCTTTTTTTAATGAGCTCTGCCTTGCCTACTTCATTTGGAAATGACATACTCTTTGTTTGGTCCCAACTGGATGACCAAAACGCACAATCTGTGATAGTTTTGAAACACACAATCATTTCCAATTGGAAATGTCATACTCTTCGTTTGGTCCCAATTGGGTGACCAAAACGCACAATCTACGATAACATAGGATTCTTTATCCGTAGAACGTGGCCTGCCCATCGTAGTAATCCTTTTACTATATTCCTAGGAAGCGAGATCGAGCCGCATTTTGTCGTATTTTAGTAATGGATATACGGTCACTCCTCTAGTGAGTACCTAAGCACTAATTATGGCTTTAGCCCTATTTAGGCGAGTACCTAAAAGCTTTGCCTAAGGCCCTATTATGGCTTCTTATGACATCCTGAAAATAGCCATTTCAAATGCGCCTAATATGTCTTTTGGTCCTTAAAAAGCAGCAAAAGTGACTAGGAGCTGGGATAAAAAGGTAATAAGCATATGTGACTTGGCCTGAAAAAGCTATAATTAAGACACGGCTTAATGCTATTCTTAGACAATTCTTCTGGAAAATATTTAACATATATTCTTCAGTCATTCAAATTTCGGAGCTCTAATATTTCAGAGGCATACTGCATCGGTTCTAGGCGAATACCCCACGTGGAAAATACCCCCCCCCCTCCAAAAAAAGAATACCCCCCGTGTAAAATAAGGCTCCAAATTTGAGAATTTTGTTTGAGTCTTATTTTTTTTTAATTTCCGTAGGGGGATGGAATTTTGGTACTTGTGTATTATGCGCCACTCACTCAAGTTTACGCCGTGTAAAATTCGAGAACACATTTTATTTTTTTAGTTTCTTCGTTACTTTAGAAATAAGTTTGCGTTACATTTGCACATTAGGGGGGGGGGGGTAAGCATAATGTGTCTACATGCAAAATGTGTTTTGTACAATTATACTGCATATTAGGTTGATAAAAAAAAAAGTGTATTTTAAAACCAAATATACGGCCATGAACACGGTAAAATAACATAAATGAATATAGTTAAAGGGGGGGGGGTATTCAACCCCCCCAAAATGCCCTCCATCACGAAAAATATCCCTCCCCCTCTTTCGGAAAGTACCCCCGCGGAAAATACCACCTCCTTGGAAAATACCCTCGAATACCCCCCCCCCTGTGTAAAATAAGGTTTCTAAATTTGAAACTTATATTTGAGTTTTTTTTTAGTTTCGTTGAAAAGTGCTAAGGAAGGGGAAAATGGGGAATTTAAACACTAGACGTACCTTAAAAACTTAGAAAAAAAAAACACAAATCCATTTGTGTTCAAAACGCTTCCATATGATGTTTTGCAATTTTTGGCAGTAGCGGGTGCCAAATTAAAAAAAAAATGAAGAAGAAAAACAATTTAGGCAAACAATCATCAATATTAAGCTAAAACATATGGCACATCCTTCGAAAAGATAGTTGGCTTTGGGAACAACACTTTCTAAATAGTTTAAGTTTTTACGGACAAAAGCGTTGTCAAATTCTACGAGTTTGTTTTTCTTATCTTTCAAGTGTAAGACTACCACAAATCACAATTAACAAATAAATGAAACCCAAAACTAACAGAATACAATAGATAGCCTAGTCAAACTCAAATCGAGCAAAGATTAAAAGGAGTATGGCTGACAACACTGTCTGGTCTGTCTTCTTTAGACCAGAAAATAACTTTAACTTTCCTTAAAAAAAACGCGTATCCGCAGTCGGAACTGTTTATTCTGATGTCTACTCCTGATAGTCTTAATACTTCTTTATTTTTGTCGAAGTCAAGCAAAGCAAGACATTTAAAATATATTTTGTTTTCAGTAAAGTAGAAAGTACTTTGTGGCCCTGAGGAGATGTAGCGGTTGTCAGCCCCACTGATGCTAATTGTTGCTATTTTGAGTTTGAATAGGTTATTTATTGTTATTTCTGTTCGTTTTGGGTTCTATCTATCTAATATGCAGAATAATTGTACCAAACACATTTTTAATGCAGACCCGTTATGCTTACCCCCCCCCCCCATAATGTACAAATCTATAGCGCAAATTTATTTCTAAAGTAACGAAGAAACTAACAAAAAAAACAAAAAACCGATGTGTTCTCGGATTTTACACACCGAAAACTTGAGCGAGTGGTGCATAATACACAAGCACCAAAATTCCATCCCTTTACGGAAATTAAAAAAATAAAACTCTAATAAAATTCTCAACTTTGGAAAGCATTAATTTCCACGTTTTTTTTTGGGGGGGGGGATATTTTCCTCGGGGGTGGGGTATTTTTCGGGGGTATTCGCCTGGGGGGGGGGGTAAACGCCGGCCACCGCTGCATCATTGTCATCACCGAGATCTCCCATATACTAATCTAAGTTGGCATTCTTAACTTCCTATTCTTCCGAACTTAATTCCACTGCGAAAAAATACCCTGCTTGACTATTCTACTTTTTACATCTTTAGCACATCCACCTTTGCTAATAATACATCCATACTTACATAACACATACATCTTTACTAATAATACTACCCTCATAAATGAAGCTATCCGCTTGATCGATTTTCGCGTTAAATAAAGCGACTCAGTGCTCTTAATATTAATTCTCATGCCTATTCTTATACCCTGGATTCTCAAAAACTACAAAAATCAGTATATCCTCTGAGATATTCCGCTGCCCAAAAAATCGATGAAAACTACATTACAATGCGTGGTAATTCAGCTTAGAACAATAAACGTACACACTCCCCTCCCCTCCCCTCCCCTCCCCTCCCCACTCCTTTTAAATCAAAGATCTCCGAGTTTCACTGTGGACTCATCCACAGGCACACAATGACAACTTTAAGGGGCGTGGGAGCAGCGGCAACAGTTTCGAATAGTGAGGCATCTGCTCCCCCCTATATTTAAAAAATTCCTTGTTTGCTATTGTCATCTAAAAAGGCTCATTCTTTGGAATTTCCACAAAAAACAACCCAATTACCCCCCCCCCCAAAAAAAAAAATCATGAAATGGCACTACTGCGAAGATTGAAGAACATTTGAGGAAATTAATTAAGAATCAAAATTCCAAGAAAAAAAATTTAACAAGATTTGGATTTTAAGAAACTTTGAGGAGAGTAATTAAATGCCAAAATTCCAAAAATATAAGTAAATAAAAACTTTTGGATTTTAAGAAAACTTGAGGAATAGTAATTAAGCTTCAAAATTCCAAAAAAAAGCTTTAAAAATTGGGATCTTTAAGCCTCAAAATTCCAAGAAAAGAAAACTAAATATATTTGGATTTCAAGAAAATTTGAGGAGAGTAACTAAGCCTCAAAAAGATTGCCTCAAAGTGAATTGCCACCACTATGAAGAAAAGTACTAAACCAAAGACCTGACCACAAATTTATATCAGGGGAAGAGACAAAATGCTCATAGTAGAAGGCTCATCACCAGAGACTACATCATATACGGTTCCTTCTATTATAAAAATATTTAAATTACCTAATTTCAGGCAGGCTCAGGGACAAGGGCGAATCCTGGATTTCTGTTCGGGGGAGAGGGGTAGGGTTATTTTGCACAGGGAGGGGTTAAAAAAAACATAAAGCATATCACAAATTTGTTTATATAATTTTTGTTACGATTTTACCGACCAGACAAAAATTACGGGGGGGGGGTCGAACACAGTAACCCACTGGATGCAGCCTTTCTTCGGGATATTAGAGGAGTCAAATAAAAAAAAACAAAAAAAAAAACAGGAGAGTTAAATTATATAAATGTATATAAAATCGTAAAAACCCCGAAATTTGAAAGAATCGACCCGGCAAAGTAAGCAGCGTCAAATGTCTGAAAGAGGAATTTCGATATATAAAAGCTAATATGGTTCTTTAGAAAGTTGTTGAGGAGGGGCTATCCCTATCCTGCGCCTATCTATGTCCTTACGCTTATGTCTATACAACACTCTTTCCCTTTAACCAAAGATTTGAATGGCACATGCCCTCTATCATTCTTTGTCTATCTTTGTCTTTATGTTACTCATAAAAGAATGTCTGTTCTTAGAAACTGAACCCGGCAAAATGCCAAAAAGGTTGGAGATTAATGCATCGCCTAATTGACTCTTTTATTCCAGATATAGATGACATTATCCGTTAGAATTATACATTTTCTTTCCTGGAAACTAAGAGGACCTCCAAAAAATATCTGAATCAGTACCCCGCTAAGCATAAAAATGTGTATCAAAGAATTTAATTCATAATAAACCATAGACCAGCGTTACCAACGCTTAGAAATAAACTCTACCAATCCTCTGCCTAAACTTGTACCACAAGAGATTAATTTCTACTATCTGAATAGCAGGTTAAAATTTTGCCGTAACAATAAGAAAATTTACGATCAAATAGAACTTGACGGATATCCCAGTCAAAAAGGAGTAAATAAAACCAAAATGTACCGTATCGCACCAGAACCTCAAAATTGTATAAATGACGATAAAATTGTCCCGCGTTGGCAACGCTGCGATATACCAAAGAGTATGGGTAACTTGTAAAAAACTAATGTTAGTGCTAAAAAAAAAAAAAAAAAAAAAAAAAAAAAAAAAAAACACACAACGCGATCTAGAGTTACGCATAACGACATTTTTTCAAGCATCTTAGCTTTGTATTTCCCAAAATCTGACGATACCAGACACTTGTTATTAATTTTATTTCGTCAGTTACACTAATTAAATTAATTTTGGTTTATTCTTACAATGAAAAATTGCTAAGAAACGCCAAATACTGAATGACGTTAGTTGTTTTTTTGTCGAAATTAGCGAGCGCCAGTTCCCACTCTTATCAATAAATAAATCGGTAATACGGGAAACGGTAATTCGGCCCAAAAGCTCGTTGGCCACATGCCACAATAATACCAAAAATACCATAAACGATACGCTAAACCAAACAATACAAAAGAAGAGAATATATCCCAGAAAACAGTAAAAGACCCGAGAAAAAAAAGTAGTAATAATAATAATAATAGTGATAACCAGAGAAAAATAAAGTAGACAAAAGAGGTAAGACTAAGTTGGTACTAGAACATGAAAGAAAGACAAGGAGTTTCAAAGTTAGAAAGATTCCAGAAAATAGTGACGCCCGTGCCACACCATAGTCACATCTATCGATAAAGAAAGCCAAATATCATGAATGACATGGCAGCTAGACGGCATAATAGTAAAATATTGTACTGGCATGTTAACAAATTCAGAGGGAGTAGTCAATGCGGACTTGTCCCAGTTAAAAATAGGAACGGGGCCACAATTAGTGATAAGGAAAAACTAAAGAGAGATGGGCCGAGCATTTTGAGAATTTGCTTAACCGAGATATAGTTGAAGGAAGAGATATAGAGGAAAACGACAAGGTTTGTGATCCATTGAATTTGAAGGAAGATTTGTTTTGGGAGGAGGCTTTAGCGACAGAACTAAAAGGATTAAAAAATAATAAGGCTCCAAGAGCTGATAGGGTGGTAAATGAGTTTCTTAAA
>NC_142796.1:11054157-11081657 GCF_049724085.1 Artemia sp. Qi Xiang Cuo
GGGGTAAAACTTCATAGTCTATACATTACATAAATTTCCCAAGACTTACCATTTCCTTTCCTTTAGTTTTAAGGACCGTAATTTAAAAGCTTTCAATTTTAAGAAATAAAAGTTCATAGCCTTGACATGGTATAAATTTCAAAGAGTTTATACTTATATTTCCTTTCCGTTACCAATATTAAAAAAAAACATAATTTTCCACAATATAATCTTGAAAAGATAGTTCAAGACATGCAGAGGAAAAAGATGTCTTTCGATTATTTCATCTCTTCTTGGACACGAATAAAGATCTTTCGTTTAACATTACCTTCTCAACAAATATCATCAAGGTACAGAGTCCGAAATAGAATGTGGCGAATGATACTTTAAAATACGTGTTTATATAAATAGAGAATAGGAACTTATAAATACAAGTTTGCTGTTTATAATCTACATTAAAAGAAAATATCTTAAAAACAGGATTGGTATTATTTTTAGATTGGGTATGGCAATCTGCATTAATAAAATGTATATTATGCGAGAGGTGAATAAAATCAGAGGTAGTTCCTTAATCAATCAATCAATCAATCAATCAATCAATTTATTCAACCAATAAATTTACGAAAAAACTCTTCAACATAGAATCCCCGTAAGGCTGAATGGCCAGGAAAAAACACGGGGGAAAAACCTTAATGAAAAGTAAAGTTAAAGGGGGCATTACTTTAATGAAAAGTAATAAGTTTTAGGCCCGCATATGTTATATTTTTATGTCGAATTTCATCTTTTCTGGCGCAAGACTTCGGTGACCGATACCAAATTCCATGGCCTGATTCTGATTCTCACTTGTCACATCACTTAAAAAAGCTAATCATAACTTAAAAAAGGGTGTGCGTGTAACGGAACCACAAGAAACTGAACCACTGTAACTGAACCCTCGTGTAACTTAACCATCGTGCAACTCAACGACTGCACCGAAGCAGGTAATTAGGCTAACCTTTTTCAAACCAAACGATAAACAACTACGAGCGTAGAAAATACCACAAAATGAAAACAACAAAATAAGCAAAGTGGCAAAAAAAAAATTGTAGTTTGTAGACGGTGAGAGCCCCCGTTTACCCCCTCTCCCCGCAAAAAACATCCCTTAAGGAAAATACCCTGGGGAAAATAACACCTCACGGAAAACACCCCCCTCCCCGAAAATACCTACCCGTGGTAAATCTCCCCCCCCCCCCAAAAAATACCTCTTGCGGTTGGTTAGTCTCCAATCACTTTCGGCTTACAAAAAGACTAGAAATGCCTGGGGATTATCAAACAATTTTTACCTCCATCCTCCTGTCGTCTCTCCCTTAGAGCTAATTCTGTATTTATTTGAAGGCTCAATGAGAGCTGAGATGTTTTGGCATCAAAATGCACCCTTTGAGATATCCCCCTCTCTTCCTAGCTACAAAACAATCAGATAACCCCATTGCAGAAGTTTCAGTTCCTTTTTAAGTTTTTTTTTTTAATTGTCTATTGCTTACAGATAGTATTTGTCATTGGGAAACATACGGAAATTTTTTGTGTGGGGGTTTTCTCGAGGATCTTTCATGAGAAGAAAGTTTTTGCACGGAGGGGGGGGGGCAAGATTTAATCATAAATTACTCTTTTCCACTTCCCTTGGAACTTCTCAATTAAACTAAAAAATAACACGACTCAAAGAAGATTCTTGAATTTTGAAAACCATAATTTCCGCGAGGGGGGTATTTTCAGGGTGATGAGGTTTCCGTGGGTGGAGGAGGGGAAATTTCCCGCGGGGGAGGGGAGTAAACGCTTAGACCCGCAGAAAGTGACAGGGTGAATGGAACCCCAATTAACAGACGTAAGAAAGAGACATAAATCTGGGTAAAAAAGTTTATGACGTCCAATTTTCTTTGTTTTTGTGACAACAAAACAGAACATTTTTATAAATCATCTTGACAGTAATTTGTGTAAAGACTTAAAAAAGCAAACAATTCCAACAAGGTTGGACATGTAAAGATTCTAACTTGTGTTTTACCCAATGTAAGTTCTGTGGTTGAGTCACACGAGGGTTAAGTTTTGCGGTGGTTCATTTGCACGGGGATTCAGTTGTATGGGGGTTCAGTTACACGGGGGTTTAGTTAAATAGGGTTGAGTTTCACGGGGGCTGAGTTGCACGAGGTTTGAGTTAAAAGGGGTTCAGGTGCACGGGGGTTCAGTTGTACGGTGGTTCAGTTGCTTGGGGTTCAGTTACACGGTGGTTCAGTTACAATGGAACCTTAAAAAAGGGAAAGAATACGGCATTGGTTTTTATAGTCCCTACCGGCGGTACTGATCTCCGTTTCTTGGCCTTTCAGCCACGAAGTGCAATGGGGGGTTGGGGGCCAACCATCCTGTGCTTTCGCACACCCTCCCTGTTTACCTTCCCCAGATTTCTCCAGGTACCCATTTAAAGCTGGGTCGACTCCGGCTGAGCTTACAGAGTCACGCCACAGACCCTCGTCCTAAAACCAAATAATTGAGTACACTAGGATTCGAATCCTCGTCCTCTCGGACAAAGGATCCTAAATCCAGCGCACCAATCCACTTGGATAGAACGGATCTAAAAAAGCTTTTTTAAAAATCTGCATAGGGTCAAATTCTGGTTATTTTAAAGGTTTTCGCAATTTGCATTTTTAAAATTTATCACAGGGAATGTATAGCATGAAAAAACAGTAAGTAATTGCAGCAAATATATAAACTGGAAAAAATAGTGTTTGGAGGGTGAGGTATGAAAAAAATTTAATAAGGGTTTAGCCCATGCTCTCAACAGCCATAACTTCGATTCATACTTTTAATTCTACTCTCGAAATTTTTACTTTTGATACTATAAGTTGATATGATAATAAAGAAATTTAATAAAGAGTTAGAAGAATAACCTAGTTTTGTTAATTTTGGCCTTTTAGAAGGATAAAAGTGTTAGAAGGATAATACAAGTTTTTTGTATTTGGCTTTTACTATTGATACTATATGTTGATATGATACAAAATAAATTTAATAAATATAAGGATATATTTTAGGATATATATTTAATAAATATAATATATAAATATAATAATAAATATAATATATTTATAATATATAATAATTATTTATAATATATATATAGATATAATTTATAATTATAATAATATTATAATAATAATTTATAATATATAATAATAAATATAAATATAAGGTTATAGGATAATTTTAGATTTGTGAATTTTGTATGTAGAGGATATTTATATGTGTATTTTTGTTATATTATATACTGGGAGTATGTCGAATTATTTTTTATTAATCTTCTCCAACTTTGGAGGTCATAATTGTTTGAATTTGAATATGGGATATTTTTAGTACACCAATACATGAATAGAATAGATGGCGTTAAAAAATACACAGAAAAAAGACAGCTTGTACAGATTTAATTATTAAGAATCCCAAAGAAACAGTGGATAAGTTGACATCACTACCAACTTTTAAGTAGAAAGGAAGGCACGTTATACCTTGTTTGAACAGGAATTATGCAAGGGTTTTCAATATATAAAAACGGATGACCAAAGGGTGTATGTGGCCTTTCCAACTTCGCGACCTTCAACCCCTTATTGGGCAAGCAGTGTCTCTCTTCAGATTGGGCTGACAAGAGTTGTAAATTAGCAACGCCAGACACTTTCTCAGGAATTGAAAATAGACAGTAAAAATCCCAGTTAACAGCTTCACAGAAGATGAAGAAGAAAAAACTCTATAAATAAGTCCTATATGGAATGACGAAAATCAAATACACTTTTCAACAGTGATTTTTTTTTAATTAATCTGACTAGACTAAGAAACATTGACCCGAGGACACTGAAGCATAAAAAATGCCAGAAATTTTAAATAATAAGATCGCGAACATAATTAAAGTCCACATAGTTTTAAGTTTTTATTGGCATTAAATCAGTTTTACTATTCGTTAAAAGAGACACAACACAAAAGGTGTGTAAATGAAAAAATTGAATTCAATTCAGTTGCCAAAATTATTTTGCTCTGACACCAAAAGCCAATCAAATACTCACGGAAGGGGAAAATAAAGGGGGAGAGAGGGGTAATGAAACCTAAATGTGTTTTGTAGGGAGCGGGAGGGAATTTTGGTTCCCTTTCTGCAGCTTCCGGTCAAATTTAATTGAATTCAAATACAATAAAAAGTCTTAAAAGCGCCGAATTTTAAATTAGATATACAATCCTCAAAATACATAATTCGTAATTTTTTTTTGTAAAACATGAAAATAAACATATGAAATTAGCGTTGAAATGATAAGGTTGGTTAGTTCACTTTTCTTCGGAGGGAGAAGGAAGAGGGGAAGCACTTGATATCTCAAAAAGTAGTTTCTTTTTCACTAAAATCGAGGTCTTACAAACATGGTGTCTTTCTGAAAAAAGACATACCACTGGTTTTGGGAGGGAGGTTTGACAAAAAAACCTTAAAAACCACACTATTTTCATTTTTGTTACGCTCTTACGAGTCAAATAAGATGGGGATGGGAGTTCAAACTATGTACCTAGTTTGAACTAGTTCAAACTAGTTCAAACTATGTATAAATGTTTCTACTTTTATAAATTTAATAAATCAAATAATATTAGCATTTTTATTACTAAATATAAGTATATGTATATTAAACTGATAATGTACATTCATTTGTATTTTTTTCAGTAAAGCGCAAATCTGTGGCGTTAAGCAAAATGGTCGTAAGTCCACTTTTTATGATTTTACAGGAGAGCAAAAACAATGAAAAAATCTTTCTCACAAATCAAAATTTAAAAAACTTGAAACTTTTGAGACTGATTCCTAGTTAATTTTCGGAGCAGAATTCGATTGAAATGTTCAAATTGCTGAATTGTTTTTGTTTAGAAGATAACGGACTTATGACTTTTTTGCAAAATGACAATTTAAAAAATTCAACTTTTTTAATTTGCAAAAAGGGCACAAGTCCTTTCAGAGTTTTATTTCTTCGCTTACAATGCATCAATTAAATACAAAAAATTAATGAAAATCACATTAAGAATGATTAATCTTCTTCTGGAGGCTCAGCTTCCTCTGGAATGTAGTCACGAGGCGCATTGTCATACAAAAGATTTCTGAAGAAACGGTGGAGATCCTCTGGGATGAAAGGAAGAAGAGAGATGAGGTCATCTTACTTGGCTTTGCTGATTGTGAGGCCATTGGGAAATTTCGGGGAAAGAACTGGGATAGTAGCAACTCTACCCCTTTTTCGTAAATTCATGGTTCGGAATGGCTCGTCATTCTTGTGGGAAGTTTTGAACTGCACTATTCCTAACTCCTTTGTGTACCGGAACCAACGGATGTCAGTCCACTTGAACTCTTTTTTGTCAACGTCAATATTTATTCTGACAAAGACTTCCTTAAAGAATTCAGCAAAATCTAAGATTTCATCCTTTTTCATTTGATGAGCATTCATAGATATCTTGCCTCTGGCAGTCCTGATGACATTTGCCCAGTCTACAGGCATATTGACTTGAATGTTGGTTCTTTTCTTGGCCTTCTCTATCCTTGCATGATCCGAATCACATTCAAGATGTGTGTGGCCTGGTTCGAGAAACTTCTGGTCAATTACTTCCAGCTCTCCAACAGCAACTTTGGAAATAAAGTAAGATAGCATCCCAGTAACAATTGAATTTCTATTCTGACCACTGCATGTGCCGAATTTTACCAAACAACAAAATAAAGCGGAGGCAACCTCGCTAGGCTCCCTTTTCTGACTGTCTCTCATGCCACAAAAAAATTGTGGAATTTCTCTCCTTCTCCTGAAACATGCACTGTTAAATTATACGTCCAGAGCTGACACTTGTAGAATACTAACTTGGCCTTAACATCTGGGATTGGAAGGCATTGTTGCATGTCAAACGTCCAAAGTTCCAAAGTTCCTCCTGATTTTAGTGCTTTTTCTTTGTCTTCCTTTTTTCTGTCATAAGCTAGTTTGAAGGCATTGTCATGCTGCTCTTTTTGAATGGTTGCAGGGTTTCCAGGATCAGGATCTGCCTGAATTTTCATTTTCAAGCTTTCACATATGCCACAGGAATCATTGGCTGGAGGTTTGAATCCGAGATTGAAGTTTTCTCCATATGACGACGATTCATGACGGTTGGATTAAGTTTCAAAAAACGGCTTATAAGCGCGAACTGAAACGTCGTTTTACAAAAAAAACGGCTTATTAGTAAACCGAGGTTTGGATGGCGGTTGGATAGCGAAAACGAACGCAGCTCATGTGAAGGTTTTGAAAAAATTGGGCTTAGGCCCTTTTGACGTAACACTTTTTCACGAATTTGAAGTTATGCCCTTTTGGCAAATTTTTTATCTTGGTCAGAACTGAAGATAGGCCCATTTTGAATAGACGAATCGATCGATCTCTTCGAGCCCTTTCGAACCATGTGCTTAACTCATTTTCGGAAAAAAGTGGACTTACGCCCATTTTGCTTAACGCCACAGAAATTTTGTTCTGGCCGTGGGAAGGCATATGGGTTTTGAGCCCTACTCATGTTAATTTCTGCTCGTTTCGAGTTTGACTCGGTTATTTACTGTAATTTCTGTTCGTTTTGGGTTTCATTTATTTATCGATGCTTATTTGTGGTAGTTTCACGTTTGGTAGATTATTCGATTTTATTTCTGCTCATTTTTGGTTTAATGGAATTCTTTACTTTGAAAAACTTTTTTGTGGGAATTTTTTTTTAATTAATATCTGTTCGTTTTATATTGACATAGTCTTTCCAGGGAAAAAGAAAATAATACTTTAAATCTTTTCGTTTTTTTTTTTAAAGACTTAATAGTTTGGCCTGCTATTTGTATGCTCGAGAAAAATTTTCAGCAATTTTTAACAACATATACCCTTTTAAAAGTCTTGACACAGTAGTGTTTATGTTTAGTAGTGCTTAATTTAGTTTCATACCTCCTCTAGTTGACCTGAAATAAAAAACTTGATACCATTCACAAAAAATCTGTTTACAAATCTGTTTACTTTCTTTGATAGCTTGGATACACTTACGCTATTTTGATTTGGTTGAATTTTAAGAGCAGAAGTAGCCCCGAAAGTTTGAATATAATACCCTCAGTCGTTCTTGGGATACTGCTGAGATTTCTTATTGGTTATTAGCATTGACATAATGCATTTTGGTTTAATCTTAAGGCAATATTTGGTTTTTAAGAATAATAAACAATTGGGAGGGTAGATGTAGGAGGGGGATTGATTGACCTCTAACTAGTCTCGGCTATATTAAAGGGCATTAGTCTTTTTTACTTCCGCCTGAATGAGCCCTTTACGAAGTTCCCAAGACAACCTTCTACAGCAAAATATTCGGGTCTAAACAAAAAAAAAAAATAAATATATATATATAATAATACATTGTACCCACATCGATCTTTATTATAAATTTAATGAAATTATTCCGTATATGAAAGAGACTGTCCCCTCCTCAACGCCTCGCTCTTTACGCTAGGGTTTGACTGTGTCTCACAACTTCATTTTTTAAAACAATAAAAAACTTCAGCGTAAAGAGCGAGGCGATGAGGAGGGGACAGCCCCTTTCGTAAACGGAATAATTTCTGTTCGTTTTAAGTTTTATCGTCGCTCCTTACTTTCAGTTTAAAAAATTAGTTTTTTTATTTAATTTTTGACCTTTTTTGAATTAATGCAGGTTTTGATTTTGGCTAAAGGTACATGAATAATTAAAATAAAATTTCCATATTAATTTTACTTTTATTTGGTTAAGTGGCTTCCTCGAAACTTGTTTAATTTTATTTACGGACGTTTTTGTTAGTAATAAATATACATAACTTACGAATTAACTTACGTAAGAACTTCTATATTCACATATTTTTAATACGAATATTAGGGGGTTCGCCCCCTAGTCAATACTTCGCTCTTTACGCTAAAGTTCGAATTTTGTCCCAATTCTTTAAGAATGACCCCCCAATCACAAAGGCCGTTAATTAGAATAAATAACTCTTATGAAAGTACTAAAAACTCTTTGGCTTAAAGAGCGAGGTATTGACTGGGGGCGAAACCAATCATATACGTAATATTTTCTGTTCGTTTTAAGTTTTGATGTTTCTCCTTACTTTCAGTTGAAAAACTTGCTTTTTTTTAGTTTAATTTCTGATTTTTTTTTAAATAATGCTGGGAAATCCGGCGTCCCCTTCATAGCAATGTCCAATTAAAACTTCATAGCAATGTCAATAGCAATGAAAACGTCTGTATACTTCCCAATAACCAGAACTATATCTTAGCATTGGTATAGTTTATAACTTTCAGCCCTCTCCCCGGGGAGTTTGGGGGATTAAGTCATCCTAAAAGACATAGTTATCATATTTTCGACCATTCTGAAAAAATGGCTATCTCGAAATTTTGATCGGGTGACTTTGGGAAAAAATAAGCGTGGGAGGGGGCCTAGTTGCCCTCCATTTTTTGGTCACTTAAAAAGGGCACTAGAACTTTTAATATCCCTTGCAATGAGCCCTCCCACAATATTCTAGGACCACTGGGTTGATATGATCACCCCTGAAAAAAAAAAAAAAAATAAAAAAAAAAAAAAAAAAAATAAACACGCATCCGTGATCTTTTTTCTGGCAAAAAAAAAAATACAAAATTCCACATTCTTGCAGATAGAAGCTTGAAACCCCTACAATAGGGTTCTCTCATACGCTGAATCTGATGCTGTTATTTTCATTGCGGTTCGATAACTTTTAGGGGGTCTTTCCCCCTTTTTTTCGAAAATCAGCCAAATTTTCTCAGGCACCTAACATATGATGGGTTGGACTAAACTTGATGAAACTTATATATTTGAAATCAGCATTAAAATATAATTCTTTTGATGAATCTATTGGTATCAAAATCCCGTTTTTTAGAATTTCGGTTATTATTGAGCCGGGTCGCTCCTTACTTACAGTTCGTTACCACGAACTGTTTGAAATGTCAAGCCTTCCAATAACTTTCGACAATAAAAAGGGCACTAGCCCTTTCAATTTCCAATCGAATGAGCCGTTTTAGAGTTTCTACGACAATGCTTTCTATAAACACCTTATATGCCCCCAGGGCATAAATTACAACCCTTGCCCTGAGGGCTGTGACGGGGTTGTCATCCTCAAAGACCTAATTTCCAGAACTTTCAACTAAGTTAAACAAAACGGCTATCTCAAAATTTTGATTGGATGTGTTTGTGGAAATGGTGGGCGTGAGAGGGGGTTAGTTGCCCTCCAATCACTTCGGAATATTAAAAGCGCTTTCAATTAGCAATCGAATGAGCCTTTTTTGAAGTTTCTATGACAACGCTTTCTATAAAAAACCATAGGTGCCCCCAGGGCATAACTTACAACCCTTGCCCTGAGGGCTGTGGGGAGAGTGTTATCCTCAAAAACATAATTTCCGGACTTTTTAACTACGCTGTACAAAATAGCTATCTCAAAATTTTGATTGGATTTGTTTGAGGAAGTGGTGGATGTGAGAGGGGTTATGCCTCAGTTATGCCCAGGGCATAACTGAGGGGGCTGTCATCCTCAAAGACCCAATTTCCAGAACTTTCAACTACGTTGAAGAAAATTGGTATATCAAAATATTGATTGGATGTGATTGGGGAAATGGTGGGCGTGAGAGGGGGGTTAGTTGCCCTCCAATCACTTCCGACTATTAAAAGGGGCACTAGCCTTTTCAATTTCCAATCGAATGAGCCTCCTTTGAAGTTTCTACGATAACCCTTTCTATGAAAACCTTATATGCCCCAGGGTATAACTTACAACCCTTGCCCTGAGGGCTGTGAGGGGGTTATCATCCTCAACAAGCCTTGCCCTGAGAGCTGTGGGGGGAGTGTCATCCTCAAAAACATAATTTCCCGACCTTTCAACTACTTTGAACAAAATGGTTATCTCAAAATTTTGATTGGATTTGTTTGGGGAAATGGTGAGCGTGAGAGGGGGGTTAGTTGCCCTCCAATCACTTCCGACTTTTAAAAAAGGCATTAGCCCTTTCAATTTCCAATCGAATGAGCTCTTTTGAGGTTTATACGACAACGCTTTCAATAAGAACCTTATAAGCCCCAGGGCATAGATTAACAAACTTGCCCTGAGGGCTGGGAGGGGGGGGGGGTCGTCATCCTCAGAGACCTGATTTCCAGAACTTTCAACTACGTTGAAGAAAATGGCTATCTTTAGGTTTTGATTGGATATGTTTGGGGAAAAGGTGGGCGTGAGAGGGGGGTTAGTTGCCCTCGAATCACTTTCGATTATCAAAAAGGGCACTAGCCCTTTGAATTTCCAGTCGAATGAGCCCTTTCTCAAGTTTCTACGACAAAGCTTTCAATAAAAGCCTTATATCCCCCCCCAGGGCATACCTTACAACCCTTACCCTGAGGGCTGTGGGGGGAGTTTCATCCTCAAAGATATAATTTCCCGACCTTTCAACTACTTTGAACAAAATGGATATCTCAAACTTTTGACTGGATCTGCTTGGATAAATGGTGTGCGTGGAAGGGGTCTTAGTTGCCTTCCAATCACTTTCAACTATTAAAAAAGGCACTAGCCATTTCAATTTCCAATCAAATGAGCCCATTTTGAAGTTTCTACGACAACGCTTTTTATAAAAACCTCATATGCCCCCAGCGAATTTGGAAATTGGAGTGGCTTGTGGCCTTTTTAATAGTCGAAAGTGATTGGAATGCAACTAACATCCTTCAAAGACCCCATCCTCAAAGACCTAATTTCCAGAACTTTCAACTACTTTGAACAAAATGGCTATCTCAAAATTTTGATTGGATGTGTTTAGGGAAAAGGTGGGCGTGAGAGGGGGGTTAGTTGCCCTCCAATCACTTTCGACTATTAAGAAGGGCACTAGCCCTTTGAATTTCCAATCGAATGAGCCTTTTTTTGAAGTTTCTACGACAAAACTTTCTATAAAAACCCACGGCATAACTTACAATCCTTGCCCTGAGGGCTGTGGGGGAGAGCCTCCTCAAAAACATGCTTTCTATCTGGAAATCAACCACGCTGAACAAAATGGCTATCTCAAAATTTTGGTTGGATATGTTTGGGGAAATGGTGGGCGTGGAAGGGGTGTTAGTTACTTTCCAATTAGTTTCGACTATTAAAAAGGGCACTAGCCATTCCAATTTCCAATAGAATGAGTTCTTTTCGAAGTTTCTACGACAACTCCTTCGATACGAAGTGCCCTGGTCTAAAGAAAAAAAAATAAAAATACATTGTGTCAACATCGTTCTTTACTGAGGCAGCGCTATTAAGCTGCCTATGATTTGCTTTCCAAAATTTGCCGAAACTTTTCCACTTACTAAAATGTACTCTCCCTTTGAGTAGTTCATTTACTGCTTTCTGAAAAATGAAGTAAAACACTTATTATTTTTGTATAAAACAATAGCTTCTTCTTTTCTTTTGTATTTATTTTATTTTATTCAATAAAGAAGGAAGCCATAGGCTTGTCGCATGAAATGATTTGAATGATAATATGATTTGATTTTTCAAATTTGTCTCAGTTTCATTACCCTTTGAACGATGTTGATATTGCCATATTGAACTTTCGGAAATCAATTTCGGAAATGTACTCTCCTTTACAATGTGCTGAGTTCCGTATTTTGTAGCCTTTCAGAAGTCAATCTGACCAAGTATCCTCCATGTTTTGCATTTTTGAAGTTCTAAAGGGAAACTTGTAAGGGTTGAAATTGTCGCAAGTGTTGAAAAAATCACTAACGCCATCTAGCGTTTGGCGTTTCTTGGAATTTTAAAGCTCTTTAATCATGTGTTTTTTTTTCAGAAACTGAACCAGACAATAAAAATTAAAGTACGTTTGCCGGTTGCTCTAGTTTCGCTTTTATTATTAAAGTAAAAAAAAAAAGAAACGCCAAAACCGTTGGTGTTTTTTTTTTGTCATCCCTAGCAACAGTTTCCACTCTTATAAGTTACAAATACTCTTTGATAGAGATTAATAGCGATCTTTTCTCTAGTCATATCCCAAAAAACGTTGTGACAACTAGGCTTAGCCTATAACATAAAACAGGAAAACAGGAGAAAAAAGAGGGATAATTCAAATTATAATTGCCCAGACACTCGGAAAAGTTTTGGGTCCTGAACCCTATTTTTTGTAAAAACAGGAAAAGAAATTTTGGTTTTTGGCCAGCATGCAACTTACTCGTCACGTCTACGGGGCTAAACAAAACAAAAAGGAAGAAAAAAAATTACCAGAATTGGAACGAATTGATTGGCCACACCAGAAGATGGGCCAAAGTTATGGATATAGACGAATTTGTTCAGTCGAGGGGGAAGGTGAATTCTTAAGAAAAATTCACCAAAGATACAGCACGTTGTATGTAAACTGCATAGAATTAATGGAAAATTCGTAAAAATCTCAGAGTTTTTGAGGGGGAAAGACACAGGTAGGGGGTATGCACGAACTCAAAGGACTCTAAAGGAATGTACCGAAGCGCAAAAGTACACCTGTACGCAATAATTCAGTTGAGGAGTGTGCTTTGGCATATTTCGGGGGAAGGACGTATAGTCAAAGCAAGGAATTACAAAATGGTGGGAATCGAAACCAAATAAATCTTCAAAACTGTTACATTCCAAGGCGAGGGCAGGTACAAAGGCCCCCCTTATCATTTGGCCGTAATGGAGGTCAATATCAAATTTCTAAAACTTATTAAAAATAACTTTGCAATCAGCTATTTTGATACAACGCTTCTCAAGGCTTGTCCTAGTATTCGTGATGTTATGAGTATTGCAAATTCCACGTTGCATCATAATTACTTTTGAAGACCAGCAAACTCTTTTTAGTACCTATTAAATATGGGCTAAAATTCGAAAACGAAATCACACACACATTCGAGTTTTAAAAGACCCCCCCCCCCGCGTTGTCACAATCAGATCCAGGGTTCCCTCCAGGATTTGTTCTGGCGCCCTCTTTCCCTGTTTTTCTTTTTCCCTTTTTTTTTAGAATAAATTTGTCAATTTGGTCGATTATTGTCACCTTTGTCACATTGGCCCCTCCCCCAATGATTTTGCTCATTGGCGCCCTTATCACAATCCCCCCCCCCCAAGTTTTTGCTCTAGATCCGCCCCTGCCCTTTGTTGCCACAAATGCCAATCGCCGAATCATATTCAAGCTAATTGCGCAAGCCCTGTTCCTCAATGCGCTCGGTGCTCTAGTCCTCATATTTATAGAAATTCCCCTGTTCAAATGACCATAAACGTGCCAATTGCAATGGGAAGCATGTGTCATACAAATTTCGCTGTCCAAAATTACTATAAATTGAGAAGCACCGGACTGCAAATCAATCCAGTAAATGACAGATAAAAACATTTCTTTATGTTCATTCTATATAAATGGGACTAAAGACAAAGATCTTGGTATTCATGAAAAACTTGTCAAATATGACATTCTGTTCTGCAATAACAGCTTTTACCTGATTGCAGTTTGAATTCTTTGTCTCGCAATAATGACCATATAGTTTTTAGTACTGCAACAAGACGCACGCGTGGAAGGCAGTGACTTTGAGAAAAAAGAGCGTTGGAAGGGGCTTAGTTACCGTCCAATTTTTTGGTCACTTAAAAAGGGCACTAAAATTTTTAATTTCCGTTCGAATGAGCCCTTTCGCGATATTCTAGGACCACCAGGTCGATACTATCACCCCTGAAAAAAAAAAACAAGAAAAAAAAACAACAAATAAACACGCACCCGTGATCTTTCTTCTGGCAAAAAAAAAAACAAAAAAAAAACAAAAAAAAAAATTACACATTTTTGCAGATAGGAGTTTGAAACCTCTACAGCAGGGTTCTCTGATATGCTGAACCGGATGGTGTGATTTTCATTAAGATTCTATGAAAATAAGGCAAGTCTCATGCTCGTAACTTTAGATGGACAAGACTAAACTTGATGAAACTTAAATATTTGAAATCAGCATACAAATCCAATTCTTTTGATATATCTATTGATATCAAAATTCCATTTTTTAGAGTTTCGATTGCTATTGAGCCGGGTCGCTCCTCGCTTACAGTTCGTTACCACGAACTGTTTGATGTGCTAGCAGTCTTCTAAAGATTATTGGGTGATTGTCGTCCTAATTAACACGTATTTGCCTCATGATAGAAAAACACGGAGCTCCTTTACTAGATTTGCCAGTGCTTATTTAAGTCTGTAGAAACTGATTTCTGGTATTGAGTCTAATGGATGCAAATGGATTCTCAGTGGGGATTTGAAATGCGACTTGGATGTGACATTAGCTCGGTCAGAGGCCTTTCCCGTCATCTCTTTGACTTGACTTGACTCTTTTCCTTGGTCTTTCAAGGCCTTACTCGACTATTTCCCGTCATCTTTTCGAATCGTAAATATAGACTATAATTTTACATACTTTCACAACAGTGGATCTGTTTCGGATCTGAATCACTGTCTGTGCTTTCTTCACACTCTACTACTACTTCCCACGTTGATGAAGAAGAAAGATGGTATGACCACCTGCCACTTCATGTGAATTTTGTTATTACAACAAATTTGCCACTTGCTCCCCTTTTTCAGAAATCGAGATGGAATACAATAAGTGACCGGACTAATGCTAATTGGGTTCTAGATTTTGTTACTCTTAGCGCTTAATTATCTTCTACTTACGTGCCTTACCACCTTCTCTGTACCATTGTCTTTTTCCTGGAGCCCGCAGTGAATTAAAGTCGTGCGTTCTTATTAAAGCAGAAAAAAAAATGGCTTTCAAGCGACATCTTCGTACTGTTCGGTTTTCTGTTGCCGAGTTCCCGAAACATAAGAGAGACTGGAAAAATGTGATTCGTTCGAAACCGGCTTCAAAAGACTGCATCAAGTGATACTATACTAGGCTCTCATTGATACATCATTATCCCAAGTTTTTTCCAGTGTTAATTTCCATGTTCATCAGAATTTTTCGAAGTTAGTGTATGTTTTGCCTGCGTCAGCTGCTCAAAGACATATTAGCCGTCTTAAATCGAAATCAGTTGATCTTGATGGTATTTTTTTTTCTAATTCACTTTTAAAGAGTCAAAAGATATTGGAGGGAAACTAGCCCCCCCCCCTCCACCCTATATTCCTCAAACCCATCCGATAAGAACTTAGAAAGATAGCTATTTTTTGTAAAAATAGTTCAAAGATCATGTATTGAAAACTTAGGGGGTCGACACCCCTCCCCCCAGGGCCCGGAGGCAGGTGTTGTAAGTAATGCCCTGGGGGCATATATAGTTCTTATGGAAAGGATGCTCGTATAAACTTCGGAGAGGGCTCACACGATTGGAAATTGAAAGTTCTCGTTCACTTGATGGTATTAGTATGTCTCATTTAAATTCTAATCCTCCAGAACTTGTGTTGCATTTACAGTTGTTATTTCAAATGTGATTTTCCAAGTTTCGAGCTCCTAATTCCTTCCTATGTGGTAGTGTAACTGTAACCTCAGTCCTTAAGCGCGGAAAATACCCCAATTCGTGTAACTCGTATAGACCAATTACAGTAGCGCGCACCCTTAACATGCTCGTTGAATATATTTTACTTCTGCATATAATACCAATTTGCAAATTATGATGCAAATCAGTTTGGTTTCAGGGTTGGAATTGGTGTTCAGCATGCACATGGTGCCTTAGCTTCTCCTGTCAAATAGGCAGCCCTACATTTCTGCACTCTGGACCTACCTAAAGCTTTTGATTCTCTTTGTCCTGCTCAAGCTTGGTTTGTTCTTAGTCAACTTGGGGGGTAATCCTTCGGTTATATTAGTTTTGAAATTTTGGTATTCCCATTTCTATGTACGTTTAAAGTCTTCCAATGGTGATTATTTTGGCCACATACCAATTCAAAGAGGCGTTAGACAAGGTTAAGTTCTCTTTCCTTACATATTTAATTCCTGTACTGAGAGTGTACTTTCTAGTATTTTTCTATAGAAAGAAGAATTTTTCTAGAAGTAATTTTCTAGAAAGCGTGTTTTCTAGTATTTCGACTACTTATTTTTCGGGTCTTTCCGATGATTCTTAATCCGAGAATTCAAATTGCAGTAGTTTTCATATCCCCTGTGTTCCTTCTATTCGTTGGTTAGGTTCTACTGTATGCAGTACCATTAATTCTACTAGGCATCAGACCGTTGTTAACATTAAAACAAAATTAAACATTGGCTGTTCTAAAATTGTTGCGAATCGTGGCCGTTAAAACTGGAGAGTCTTGACCGTTACAACCGGACAATCTTGTCCTTGATAACCGGACAACCTGCTCTCCGTTACAACCGGAGAGCCAAAATTAAACGTTGGCTGTTCTGAAATTGTTGCGAATCGTGGCCGTTAAAACCGGAGGGCCTTAACCGTTACAACCGGACAATCTTGTCCTTGATAACCGGACAACCTGCTCTCTGTTACAATCGGAGAGCCAAAATTAAACATTGGATGTTCTAAAATTGTTGCGAATCGTGGCCGCTCGAACTGGAGAAGCATTCTATTTTGTTTTATACTGATCTTCATCCAATCCTCAACAGTGATGATTTTAGACGTATGGCCTACCAATTGATTTCCCATATTGGAAATTCCCTATTTTTATTCCTAGGTCTTATCGAAACCGAAGACTTGTTAGAAAGTATCATGCCTCAGATATTATTCCCGTCTTGAATGGTTTGAGTTATCAATTAAGTAAAAATACTTTACCATCGCCTCATCCGCCTTTATAACTAGTGTGTTATTGTTAATGTTTCCGGCTTGTGCCCAAAAAGATCTCGAAATATTCCTAAATTTCTTATGTTTTCCAGATAATCACGATGTTTTAATGTCTTTTCAACCCTATCACCCCCCCCCCCCCAAAAAAAAAATCCTGAGAACTCGTCTGCCAGCAGTTATTCTTTCCAAGAGCTTTAGGGAAGCTGTTTTTTCTCTTGAAACTAATTGCAACTTCATTGTCAAAGCACTAATCTTCTCTCTCAAGAGACGAGTAACATGATACCAACATGAAAAACCAAAATGACAATGCTGCTTATCCAGGAAATTTAATCATGGCTGGAGTTTTAGACAGTATTGCCAGATTAAACATATTTTCCGCAATTCAGCAGTAAAAATTGACATTGGCTAAAAAATTTGCAAAAGTTTACCCGTCAGATTTGCAATCTATAAAGACAAAGAAAGTGGCCGGAGGTAATTATAATTCAATTCGTAATTACTTCAAATTTAATGCAAATTAAGCCCGAACCTGGAACGGTTTACTAATTAATACTTAATACAACTTTATGCTTTGTTTTATTAACTTTATCCTTCAGAGACATGACCCCTAACTCAACAGCAAGAAAGACAAGTTCATGCGTTCGAAAATACGTGCCTCCGAAGAACATTGAATATCCATTGGAAACAGAAGGTTAAAAACCAGTCAATACGAGATGCCACTAGACACCCACCTGTGATCGACATCATTAGACTGCGTAAATGGGGATACTTAGGACATGTCCTCTCAATGAATGACCAGTGACTGCCGAATGCTGTCCTCCACTGGTGACCAACTGGTACCCGTTGCAGAAGAAGACCCATGAATACACTACGCCACAACCACAGTTTATAAAATTATCCAGTAAGTTTACCGCAAATGATTTCTGGGTCTTCATTCTCGGTGTGAACAAAAAACTCCTCCCACTTATTTCTGCGCTTATTGTCCACTTATTGGTTGAGCCGGCCAAGTGGTTTTGTCAGTACTTGTTCCGTAGGTGAATATTCTTGGTCTACCCGTGAAAAGATCTAATGCCGCTTATGTTTATATCTGCAAAAACGTTCTCTGAAGCACTCGCACCTCGGTCCGGGTTTTTATAATGGGTGAGATAGGGAAAGATCATACTGGATAATTATATAAACTGTGGCCACAACTACCAGATTGACCTTCGCAGCGTTAACACTTTCATCCAAACCGAGGAAGTGATATCTGTGTGTGGGAAAAATAGCAGTGTGGTTACGAGAGTTTTTGAACAAAGTCCATGTGCTTTGTGGACACACTATAGCCTTCATAGATTAACACTGGTTTCCAAAGCATTGCCCGATGATTTCAAAATAGTACTGGCTACAACTGTGAAAATTGTAAATTACATTAAAACAAACTTCTTACAAGAACCCCTATTTCACAAACTGAGCGAAGAAATGGGTAGCCGCGGTACCTCTCTTCTTTTGCATATAGAAGTTCGCTGGTTATCCAGGGGAAAAGTACTGAGACGATTAGTGGAACTGAGTAATGAAGTTACAACTTATTTGGAAGAAAAATGGAATATATTAAACATCTACTGGACGACGACTTCATTCTCAAGCTCACTTATTTGGCAGATTTTTTTTTTTCCAAATCAAACGAACCTAATTTGTATTTGCAAGGTTAAAACGAACCAGACTTTTTTGAAATTCACGATAAAATTCGAGCGAATGAAGTAGCTTATGCTGTGAAAAAGTTGGACTGATAACGGCAAATTTTGCTTTGAAACTTTTATTATTGAAAACCATGTGCAACCTAAGATGAACCAACTGTCTAATATTTCCAGTCATTTATCACTGTTAAAAAATTATTTTGAAGACTATTTTGGGGAATAGATCAAAAAGTGATACTTGTTAATTATATGGAACATACTCAAGAATTACGCTCTGTAATATCTGAGAAAACCGGTTTCATAGCCACAAAGACAAGTGACAAGTGACAGAATGATTTGGCCAAAATTATATAAGTCTAATGTATTTTGCCCCTCATTTGTTTTTGTGACTATGAAACCAGTTTTCTCAGATTTTTCATAGCATAATTCTTGAGTGTGTTCCCTATAATTAACAAGTACCCAAAAAGTTTGATTAGTTGAGCTGTACTTGTAATCCTAGCAACATACCTAGTAGGCTACTTAGTACCCCTAGTAACCCTAATCAAGAGACTTACCAACTAGTACCTGAACAAAAGCACTGAAAAATAAGGAACTTGTATGATAAACCCCCTACCGCTCAAATTGTTCATTCATTGACGCATAATAGAACCGTTTTTTTTTCGTTTGTTTCTTTCAGCTTAGCGTGGCAAAAGACAAAGAGAAGTAACAGAATAGATGAAAAATATATAATTTGGGTTATATATTTGCACATCGAGGGGGGAGGGGGAGGGTAAAGTTTTTGGACAGTGTGAAGGTAGAAAACAATTCTTACTACATAACATGCAGAAAAATTGTACCTAACACATTAGGAATGCAGACCCGCTGTACTTTACCCCCACTCCACCCCCCTAATGTGGAAATATATAGTCCAAACTTGTTTTTAAAGTATTATGTTTTTATCTTACTATGGTATATTTCATTAGGACTGAGCGTCAGAAAAACGTATTAGACATGGGCGTACGTAGCTTTTTCTCTGAGGGGGGGGGGCAGCCAATTCTGTGATGAAGGGTGGGGGGCTGACGTTATATTGGCAGTTCACAAAACCTTACATTGTCAGGAAGTTCTATCCTACCTATGAAATCTTTATTAATAAGTAATCATCAATAAACTTCAGCATTAATCAATCTTATTGGATTAAAGATAAATCTTTCCAAGAGATTATGGATAATGGCTTCTTGTTTGACTTTTATTCTGTCATTTCAGCTGTTTATTTCCAGCTTTTTCAACCATCTACGTTTTATCAACTGCTTTTTTAACCTTCGACCCTTTTCAACTGCTTTTTCAACCATATCTAGTGCAAATTTGAAGCTTTAGGGGGGGCAGCTGCCCCCCTTCCGTACGCCCATGATATTAGAAGAATATTAAGTAGGGGGTATATCATACAAGTACCAAAAATAATTACAATCATAAAAAGTTATCGAAATTCTGGCTCTCAATTGCTGATAACTATCCTTGCCTGTTTGGTGAAGCTATGGAAGTCCTCTTCCGTTTTACTAGCTCATAAAAATACGAGGCCGGATTTTCGGGTACGATTTACATTAAAACTAATTACAGAAATACCTTGGATATACCTTGGATATATCAAACTCACTGCGATTAAAAGTAATTAAAGTCGAACCTGATGCTGAAACTGTAATGAAGAAAAATCGGAAACAAATACATCCTTCCCCCCGCAATAAAAAATTATTTAAGCGGTGTTTCTCATTTAAACAGCGTTCCATTCATATTGAGAATGCCTGTAATTTTTTTTTTTTTGTCATTTCAATTAGAAATACTGAGTTCCACTCCTCACCACTACGAGATCTCAACATTACCAATATTGCGACACTTACAGTTTGGGAACCACTGTTCTATATTTTTTTTTTGTCGGGAGATGTTTGGGAATACAGTAAATCTCTCAAAATATCTACAGAAATGGAACAATGTTTAAAATTTTTCAATAATTACCAGTTGACTAATTACCAGAATATCACCAGTTGAATAATAACCTGAATATTACCAGTTGAATAATTACCTGAATATTACCAGTTGAATAATTGCCAGTTTTTCCGACAAATTAAAATTTCAGGGCTTTGGAAAAGGTTTTAGTGCTTTGATCAGGACCATATCCAGGATTTTCGGGGGGGGGGGTAGAAAAGGTATTCTCTTCGGGAGGGGGGGTACACAAAAACCTAAAAAAACATAAAAAATTCGTTTATATCCATTTCTGTTACGGTTTTACGAGTCGGACAAACATATAAGGGGGGGGGGGTAAAATTCCCTAAAAGCTTTTTAACTAAAAGCCTTTTAACATAAAAGTTCAATCATTTCGATTCATTTTCAATTACATTAACTTAACTTTAACTTACACGGGCTACCAGATGTCTCAAAAGAGATATGAGAAAACAATAAATAAAATGTTCTTAATCATTTTTAACAATTTTACTAATTTAATTATTAAATCATATTAAAATGCTCACTAATGATTATTATATACATTAATAAGCATTTAACAATTTGTTCCTTAATAACTTTAGGACGGTGGAGTAAACATCTTAGTTTAATAAAGTCATTTAACATTAATATTTAAAGTCAATGTCAATTGGCTTCAAACTCAATGAGCAAGTCAGGTCAACAATCAATGACATTAAATAGTGTCTAATAACGATAATTGAATCACCACAGACGACATATTACTCTCCCCCCTCTCTCTTAACAGTACATCGCACCAAAAAACCGGTTGAGACCAACCCAGCAGAAATCTGTGACTATTTCTTGCCTCGGGCGGCCGGGCTATCTATTTTTGGAATGTGATCTCGCGGTTATTTTGTATCAATAGCATTGACGAGTAAACAGGAATTTAATTTTATTGAAGTTATATATGACATTTTAATTGAAATTTAATTTTATATGACTTTCGGTTCCACTAGGAAAGGGCCACTTGCTGCCAAGTGGCCAACTTAAACATCGACCATTTGCGCACACCTTTTGGAAATGATCAGCTGAAATCTAGATCCCTATTGTCAGTCAATAAGTGTTGTACCCTCCAGAGACGATTGATATATTGAAACACAACTGGGAGTCATTTTAATGTTGGTTTCAACCTTAAATGAAAACATACAATCTTTCTATTAGACAAAAAATTAAAAAAAAGATATTCACTAATTATTTTGCTCTAGCCGATTCAAATTCCAAAAGTTAGATGGCCCGACCGATATTCACCTGTCACCAATTGTAAGGGGACAAGACCCTAGGACAGAAGGCTTCGAAATACAGTCTCCCAGAGCAGGGGCAGGCCCAGACGACATCTGTTGCCTGAAAACCGCAAATAAATGATATCAAACCACCAAACCAAAGGCCACGTGAAGGATACTGAGCCACATTCCCTACAGTAAGAGCAAAAGCAGATGATGTATTCCCTGAAAACTGGAAAAAAGTACCATAGGAGCCCCGAACAAAGAAAAACACCGATATATTGACAAGAAGTCAACACAATTAACACATAATTAAAAAAACAGCAAAATTGTGACAAAAAAAAAACAACAGAAAAATAGTGAAAAAAACTCACCGATCCAAGTACAACAGCACCAGTGTACCGAGAAGGCAGTTTGGCAGCCATGCCATATACAGTATTCTGATATATTCCACCAGCCATATTTAGTATGACCACCAATGCCATTGTTGTTACAAAAAATTCATACTGCCATTCTGACGAGTTAACCATTGCTAGTATAACTGTTGCTATGAATACAAGCACCATGACTAATATGCTGCTTATTACACGAATAGTAAGATTTCCCCTAGAAAGAAGAAATTATGGTACTGATATAGAACTCTAACTAACACACTTATAGAAGACTGATATCCCGGAATTTAATTCTGGTGATAAGATTTTCAAAAACGTCTCCATAACAATCCAAACAAGAGGAAGAGAAATTAAATTACTATTTCCTCTGACGGTCGAAATAACTATGGCCTAAATCGGCCATATTTAGTGACAACCAATGTCATTGTTGTTACAAAAGATTCGGTCTACCAATCATACGAGCAAACGATTGCAAAAACTACTGCTGCAATGAACACGATTACGATGATTAAAACGCTGCTAATAACAGTTAATAACAGTAATAACAGTCATAACAGTAATAACAGTCATAACAGTCATAACAGTCAAATAACAGTAATAACAGTCATAACAGTCAAATAACAGTAATAACAGTCAAGTTTCCAATAGTAAAAATTATGGTATTAATAAAGAACACTGCCCCACCTACTGAAAATTAACGTCTTCCTTATAGTCGAATTTCATACATTTTGAAAATAAAACAGAAATTCGAAACGTGGAATGTGGAATAAAAGTCAGAAAGTGAAAAAAAAGAGAAATAAATATTAAATATAAGTAAACACAATTATATTTATGTATTAAATTTAATCAAATATAATTACATATAAACATAATTAAACAGGTTGTCAATTCTGTCCCCATGCTCACATTTTAGTCTCCTTTAGGTCTGGTTGTTGATGATAAACTTATCGACAAATTTTCAAGAAGCATTTAAATTCTGTTTTGCAAATATTGGTAAAAAAGAAAGCTCTGCTGCTTTTTTCTCCGTTACTATACGGTTTCAGGTCTCATCTTGGGCCACCTTGCATTAAGTCAATGTTCATCCAACCGGTGTATAATACACAAATTCATAGGATTTTTATAGGGACTAAAAAATTACATGTCATCTGGCCCTGATAATACTCCGATTTAGAAATCAAGTTCATACTTCCATTATTTATACCTTGACAAACTTATTGACCTTTCCTATCATTGACCTTTCCGAGGGGAGTCAAGTTTTCCCGAGTAATCATTCTAAATAAAAGCGAGCCATAAATTAATCCAGCTAACGTTGTTGTTTGTTTGAAGCACTCCTGGGAGGCTGCCCATTGTGCCCGTCTCCACGATTTCATCAGAGCCTTTAGGGATGAAAGGTATTCCACGTCAAAATTCAGCTGTCCAGCTGTTGTTCTGTCATGACCGAGGGTCAAATAATTTAAAAAGCCATTTGGCTTTTGTCACTGTGGTTAGGGAATCCAGCTAACTATCGGCTGATATCTGTTGTCTGTCTTTGGCAAAATTTTTGAAAAGTTGATGCATTACTATTTTTTATGATTTTCAATTAGGTTTTCGAACATAAAATTCCACTAAGCATGCTTGCTCATATAATTTGTCTTTTCTGTGCATCCTGTTCATTTCTGATCGTATACTTTCTTTATTCTGCTTCATTCTTCATTGACCCTACAGTGTCTAGCTCACAAAATATATTGGTCAAGACCTTTAGGGGCATGAAAGTGCCACCTAAGGAAGGCCAGTCCACCCCAACACTATTCTCTAGTTACGGCACTGATTAATTAGTTACTGTTTTGTTACTCTTGATGTAATAAAACTTTCTTGGGCCGGAAACTGGGTTTATCACTGTTAATTTATAAATTAATTAGTTTAAGTTTATAGGTTTTTAGTTGTTGTCCAGTAGTATTTATTTTCTAATTAATTAGATTAATTTTACTTGTTTAGTTAGATTAATTAGTTTAGTAAGTGTTAGTTTAATTTAGCTAGCCTGGCTGCACCGTTTTGAATGCTAGAAAATTGACTTGAAAATATGGCAATAGAAAAAAATGAAGCAGATAATGTAAGTTTAAATTAGTTTATATCCATCAATAATCCGATTAATTACAACAAACTCAATCACCACGTGACTTTAAAGCACAACTGGAGAGTTGTGCTCCATTGATTTAAATAACCTGGCCAATAAAAATTAGGGACAAGGGTGTTCTTTCTTCTTTCTCTTTGTGCTTGATTATGTGGAGACACTAATATGTAATCCCCATACTATAATATTTCAGGCCCTGCAGTAGCTGGGATTCAATCCCCGGCCCCGTAATGCCAAGCAAAGAGCAATCCACTGTGCAGGCACAGGAGGAAACTCAGTTTTGTCTCTCAAGAAAACCCATACAAACAACCAATACCATCTAGCGTACTCAGCTGGCACTAACATAAATTATGAGCAAATAGCCCACGCTAGATGCCGATAGCAGGTTTTAGTATAAATAAAATTTATGATAAAACATTATTTTTTTTTCATAAGAACCTTTAGCCAATGCTACTTGTCTTATAATTATTTTTAAATAATAAGCATAAATGGTATATATAAAATAGCATTAAAAAAGTAAGTTAAGACATAAACTTTATCATAAAAACCTAAATAAAATACTAATTGTCTTTATAATCCTTTTTTTATAATTATGGTTTTATTTTTGTGTAACATTGGTCTGACCAAGGTCCCGAATCGGACCAGAAACATAAATTTCAGTTTGGATCCAATCAAACTTTGGTTAAAATAAGTGCGAATAAGCATATTCAGTAAAAATATATAAGTACAATATATATATATATATATATATATATATATATATATATATATATATATATATATATATATATATATATATATATATATATATATATATATATATATATATATATATATATATATATATATATATACATATAAGTATCAATAAATAGATAATAAAATTATTAAATAAGTATAGGTTATTATTATATTTTTATTATTATAATGTATCATAATAATATATATAATAGTATACAAAAAAATATCATTATTTATATAACATAATATTTAAGTATATTATTATGATACATCATTATACATTTATATAATATACAAATTATGCTACTAAATATCCTAAATAAATTAATTTAAAAATAAACAAATTAATAAATCCAGTTAGTTTAATAAATAAATCAATATATATGAGTATAATAAAAACAAGCGTAAAATATTGAATTTTTCTAATTCTGATGTGTTGCCTACATTGTCACTGGCACCGGTCTATTTTTATTGTGACTATATCCATGATTAAAAGCTAAAGTCTCCCAACCCGTTATCTGGTTTTAACCCCCCCCCCCCAAAAAAGTTTTGTCCGACACGTAAAAAAGCGTAAAAAAAGCATTAAAAATATTTGTTGGGTTGTTTACCCCCCCCCCCCACGAGCAAAATCATGGATACGACCCTGGGGTAGAACAATAAGGAAAACAGTTAGAAACAAAGCATGTTATTCAATAATTTCCTTTCAAAGCTAAACTGAATATAGCGTGATGAACAGAAGGAAGTAGACTTAGAACTATTTCTAACCGTTGTGAGGGAAATGTCATAAGTTAAGAGATACAATCTAGCAATTAAGAAAACAACATACGAATTATACCTTTGGTGACGTATTGACTAGGGTCAGTAGTTTCTAACCCCAATCTTGATAACAGTAGATACTCATTTACAAGGCCGTACCCAGAGGAGGGGGATTTACCAGATTTGACCCCCTCCCCACCACCAAAAAAATGGACCAAAAAAAGTAAGAAAAAGGCATAAAAAAAATTAATGATGCGTCTGTAATTTTTTTAACCCATCCCGAAAAAATTCCCCCCACCCGAACAAAAATCCTGTATACACCCTTGCTCACTTATTAGTTACTTAATAAAAAAAATTATATATGGATTTTCGGTAAACAAAAAACGGAGTACAGTAAGAAAATAAACGAAGAAAGTGAAAACCAAAAATATTTTTTCTTTTCGCTTTTATATTTCTTATTTAAGTTTGTTTATTTAAAAATACAATATTTCGATAAACGAAAAACAGAGTGCAATAAGAAAAAAAAACATGGTAAGCAAATGTGGAAAACTAAAAAAAACTTTTGTATTTTCTTGTTTTTATATTTCGTGTTTAAAATAATCAAATACGAGGAATTGAGCGATCAAGAAAAAAAATAGAGTACGGCAAGAAGAATAAATAAAAACCATAGTAAATGATCCTAATGTGCAACAAAAAACAGGTTTACTGTAAACACTAAATAGAAAAAAACGAACCGCAAGAAACACGAAAAACTAAAGGAACAAGACAAAGAGAAAAGACAAAACTGAGTAAAATGAGAATAAGAAAAGCAAGCAGTAAACAAACCTGGCATCCAACACTAAATACACTATGCGAAAAAAAAAGAATTATGATAAGGGGAATGTGTGTGTCTGTGACTAAGGAATAAGAAAAAAAAGTTTCTTATTTTAAAACAAAAGGCAAAATTAGTAAATATAGCTTGGCCAAACTTTTTATCCGTAAAAATTAAACATTAAAAACTTTTGATCCCAAAAACAACTACAATTTCAAGGGAAAGCTACACTTAATCTGTTTGGTGCCCTAAGTTTTTAGGTTATTTTTAGCCGATTTTTTCAAACACAAATCTTTATTAAATTTGGCACCTGCTGCTACTAAAAGCAAATTGACTGCATGTGGAGGTCTTTCTAATTAAAATTTCAATTCCAATTTTTCCTATTTTTAAAGACATATATATTTGTGTAGATTTTCCTTTAACTAAATCATTCAGATAAATTTCATTCTCACTGTCCTTGGTAAATTAAGCGGATTCGATACCATAAAAACTATTTTGTGAGCCTCAACGTCAGCTGACCGTCTCAAAGACGAAGGGTTTTCAAGGACAAAATTCTCCCAGGGTCATTGAAAACTATTAATAATTTGGGGTTGGATTATGAAATTTGATTGAAAATACGTTGAAACTGTGCCGACAAGGTTTTCAATCAAAGCGGGTTGCACCACATGGAACTCCCATAGATACCAAATTAAAAAAAATTAGATTTCTTTTGAGTTGATTCTTTGCGTTTTCCGAGCAGGTATGCTAGAACATGTTTATGGAATGCCTTTTCCTAAACCTTAAAAAGAAAATTCTGGTCCGTTTAATCGAAAATAAAATAAAAAAAAACAATTTGAACTTTCTAATGATGTAAGTTTGACTAAAGCTAAATATCTCTATCTCCGGCACAAAACAAGAGAAGTTAAATGATTTTTCTAAAATTTCCAGGAACATAAGCGCCAGCTGTCCTTTGTTCGGATCTCATATCTAAGATCTACAAGTTATGGCAAGACCTCTCAGTTCTAAATAGTATGACAATAAATACTAAAAAAGTTTACTATGGACGAGATAGGGTGATCCCTTAAGGTTTCAAATCCCCTTTGAGAAAAAAGCGTACCTACATCCTGATGATGTAACATTTT
>NC_142796.1:11086657-11109292 GCF_049724085.1 Artemia sp. Qi Xiang Cuo
AAATAGCCCTTAGACAAAATACTAAGGCTCTGAAGAATAGGTTAAAGAACATTAGCTAGACATCAAGTGAGGTTAAAACCAACATAAAAAAAGTCTCAGTTCAAGATGAGTTAGATTTCTCGTCTGCTGCAACCACCGAGGTTTACTGCAACCTCTTGCGTGCTCAACCGGAACGCCCAACAGCCTAATTGTGTCAAATTCTAAATTCTTGTAGACCAATCGAAACTTTAACTTCATTAAAAAATTCCTGGAGCGGGGGCGGGGGGGGGGGTAGATTGGTCCAAACAATCCCACTGACAAATTATAGACGTAAGGTGCATCTATTTGTGTAGCTTAGCCTACTATAAGGGTTTTCGTTTCCTACTCCTGAAACAAGGACCACAAAATAAAAACATAGACAAACCTGTCATTTAATGAAAAAATAACTTAAGTTATTCAAAAGTTGACTGGTTACTGTCTTCAGAAGATATCTCAAAGTCGTTATTTTTTAAGTATCTTTCACAGCAAAAATTTAAATACCTCTTCTCAATTTTGTTCATTCAACTATTAAATTTAAGTTTAAGTTAAATTATTAAATATCGCTTAACAAATTAAAATTGTTTAACATTTTTGCTTATTTCAAAATGTCACTTACTTAAATCATAGGGCTTTGATTTGTATATATTTTACTGAAGCACTCTAATCACCGTACTTCGTGTAACGATTCTCTTTACTAAGATGTTACCGCCGAAACTGAAATGATCACTTGACACAGCATTAGTTGGTGTTAATAGTACCCTAAGGTCTTTGAAGGTGATAAATCAGCCAAGGCAAAGAGTATTAAAAATAAACAGAGGAAATAAGTTCATCTAAAAAAAAAAAAAAAACGCTATCAAGCACTACCCAGCTACATTATAAACCCATTGTATCAAACAGTTCGTGGTAACGAACTGTAAGTAAGGAACGACCCGGCTCAATAGTAACCAAAACTCTAACAAGCGGGGTTTTGATACCAATTGATACATAAAAAGAATCAAATGTTTATGCTGATTTCTAATATATAAGTTTCATCAAGTTTAATCTTACCCATCGAAAGTTACGCGCCTGAGAAAATTTGGCTTATTTTCGAAGAAAGGGAGAAACAACCCGAAACAACCCCTAAGTCATAGAACTTCAATGAAAATCACACCACCAGATTCAGCGTATCAGAGAACCCTTATACTTAACCGTGATTAAATAAAAAATAACAATTTTTTTCAACTGAAAGTAAGGGGCAACATTAAAACTTAAAACGAACTGAAATTATTACGTATTTGAGGGGAATACCCCTCCCCCTCAATATCTCGCTCTTTACGCTAAAGTTTGACTTTCTGTTATAATTATTTAAGAATGATTCTTGAAGCCCAAAGGCGGTTTAATTAGAATAATAAGCTCTTTTAAAAGTTCTAAAAATTCTTTAGCGTAAAGAGGAAGGTATTGAGAGGGGGGAAACCCCCTCATATACTTAATAATTTCTTTTCACTTTAAGTTTTAATGTTGGTCCTTGCTTTCAGTTGAAAA
Source organism: Artemia sp. Qi Xiang Cuo (assembly GCF_049724085.1). Classification (NCBI taxonomy): domain Eukaryota; kingdom Metazoa; phylum Arthropoda; class Branchiopoda; order Anostraca; family Artemiidae; genus Artemia; species Artemia sp. Qi Xiang Cuo. The sequence goes on from NC_142796.1 coordinate 11,088,197, forward strand.
AACTTGTTTTTTTTATTCAATTTTGTGAAGCGGACGCTTAGATTAGCTGACTACACTTTGAGTAAAAACAGTGCTTAACCTGGGCTAATTTTGAGTAGCCTATTCTAGTTTAGCCAACTACAGATGGATATAACCCATATTAAATAGAATAAGCAAGTTTCAACTGAAAGTAAGGAGCGACATTGAAATTTAAACCGACCAGAAATTATTCCGTATATGAAGGCTGTCCCCTCCTCAACGCCTTGCTCTTTACGGTAAAGTTTTTTATTGTTTTAAGAAATATAGCTATGAGAAAGAGTCAAACTTTAGCGTAAAGAGCAAGGCTTTGAGGAGGGGACAGCCCCTTTCATATACGGGATAATTTCTGTTCGTATTAAGTTTTAATGTCGCTCCTTACTTTCAGTTAAAAAAAAACTTGTTTTTTTATTTAATTATTAAACGTTTTTGAATTAATGCAGGTTTTGATTTTGGCTCACTGTACATGAATAATTAAAACAAAATTTTTATATTAATTCTTTTTTTTGGTTAAATGGCTCTCTCGAAAGTTGTTTAATTTTATTTACGGACATTTTTGTTAATAGTAACTTACGAATTAACTTACGTAACGAACTTCTATATTCTTATATTTTTATTACGTACATTAGGGGATTCGCCCCCTAGTCAATCCCTCGCTCTTTACGACAAAGTTCGAATTTTGTTCCATTTCTTTAAGAATGACCCCTTAATCACAAAGGCCATTAATTAGAATAAATAGCTCTTATGGAATGAATAAAAAAACTTAAGCGTAAAGAGCGAGGTATTGACTAGGGGGCGAACTCAATGATATAAGTAATAATTTCTGTTCGTTTTAACTTTTTATGTTACTCCTTACTTTCAGTTGAAAAACTTGTTTTTTTTATATTTAATTTCTGATTGTTTTTTAAATAATGCTCAGAAATCTGGTGCCCCCTCATAGAAATGCCTCTCCCCCATAAAAACTTCCTCCATGGAAAGATCCTCTTACGTAACCCCCGCCCCCCCCCACTACCAGAGAAAATCCCCCCTGAAAACTTCTGTATACTTACCAATAAACAATACTATATGTACATATTGGACAAAGTTCATAACTTGCAGCCCTTCCCCCGGGGACTGTAAGGGATTAAATCATCCTCAAAGACATAGTTATTATACTTTCGACCATGCTGAACAAAATGGATATCTCAAAATTTTGATCCGGTGTCTTTGAGAAAAAAGAGCGTAGGAAGGGGCCTAGTTGCCCCCCATTTTTTTGGTCACTTAAAAAAGGCACTCGAACATTTAATTTCCGTTCAAATGAGCACTCCTGTGATATTCTAGGACCACTGGGTCGATACGATTACCCCTGGTCAATCCGTGATCTTTCTTCTGGCAAAAATACAAAATTGCACATTTTTGCAGATAGGAGCTTGAAACCTCTACAATAGGGTTTTCTGACATCCTGAATCTGATGGTGGAATTTTCATTAAGGTTCTATGATTTTTAGGGGGTGTTTCTCCCTTTTTTCGAAAATAAGGCAAATTTTCTCAGGCGCGTTACTTTTAACAGTTCGTAACCACGAACTGTTTGAATCAGCCAAGAAGTGCGATGGGGGGGGGGGTTGAGGGCCAACCATCCTGTGCTTTCTGACACCCTTCTTGTTTACCTTCCCCAGATTACTCCAGGTACCCATTTAAAGCTGGGTAGATGCCAGCTGAGCTTACAGAGTCACGCCACTGAACCCCGTCCCAAACCAAATAATTGAGTACACTAGGATTCGAACCCTCGTCCTCTCGGACAAAAGATGTTAGATCCAGCGCACCAGTCAACTTGGCTAGGACGGCTAGTCTATATATATATATATATATATATATATATATATATATATATATATATATATATATATATATATATATATATATATATATATATATATATATATATATATATATATATATATATATATATATATATATATATATATATATATATATATATATATATATATATATATATATATATATATATATATATATATATATATATATATATATACATGCTTCTTTTAGTTTCATTAGAGTTCTTCAGTTTTCTAAAATGTCTATAAATTCCATACAGAAAAATAATTAATTACTAATTAAGCTTTATCTGCAATTTCCATAAAAGACCAATTTGTAAGGCTCTCAATAATGGTTGCCAGGCTTTTGGCAGAACGTATAGCCCAAACAGGCGCAATCACTAGCCCAAGAATAGCCTAAACTAGCCCAGAAACAGCGAACGCTATTAAACCTATTCCCTATTATAGAGCTGTTGTGGGTATTAAATAAAAAAACAAACAAGTTTTTTTAACTGAAAGTATGGAACGACGTTAAAACTTAAAACGAACAGAAATTATTCCGCATATGAAAGGGGCTGTTCCCTCCTCAAAGCCTCGCTCTTTAGGCTAAAGTTTTTTATTGTTTAAAGAAAAATAAGAGTTGTGATAAAGTCAAACTTTAGCGTAAAGAGCGAGGCGTTGAGAAGGGGACAGCCCCTTTCATATACGGAATAATTTCTGTTCGCTTTAAGTGATAACGTCGTTCCTTACCTTCAGGTAGAAAAAACTTGTTTTTTTATTTAATTTTTGAACGTTTTTGAATTAATGCAGGTTTTGATTTTGGCTCACCGTACATGAATAATTAAAACAAAATTTGCATATTAATTCTACTTTTATTTGGTTAAATGGCTCTCTCGAAACTTGTTTAATTTTATTTACGAACGTTTTTATTAGTATTAAATATACGTAACCTACGAATTAACTTATGTAAGGAACTTCTATGTTCATACATTTTTAATACGTATATTAGGGGGCTCGCCTACTATTCAATACCTCGCTCTTTAAGCTTAAGTTCGAATTTTGTTCCAGATCTTTAAAAATGACCCCTTAATCACAAAGGCCGTTATTTAGAATAAATAGCTCTTATGAAAGTACTAAAAAATCTTTGGATTAAAGAGCGAGGTATTGACTAGGGGGTGAACCCAATCATACACATAATATTTTCTGTTCGTTTTAAGTTTTGATCTTACTCCTTATTTTCAGTTGGAAAATTTTTTTTATATATTTAATTTCTGATTGTTTTTTAAATAATGCTGGGAAATCCGGCGCCCTCTTCATAGCAATGTCCCTTCCCCCATGCAAACTTCCTTCGTGGAAAGATCCTCCCACATAACCCCCAACCAACCCACCTCCCTACTACCAGAAAAAATCCTCCCTGAAAACGTCTGTATACTTCCTAAGAACCAATACAATATGTTAACATTGGGCAAAGTTCATAACTTTCAGCCCTCCCCTCGGGGACTTCGGGGGATTAAGTCATCCTAAAGGACATAGTTATCATATTTTCGACCATGCTGAACAAAATGGCTATCTCTTGATCAGGTGACTTCGGGAAAAAAATGAGCGTGGGAGGGGGCCTAGTTGCCCTCCTTATTTTTGGGTCACTTAAAAAGGGCTCTAGAACTTTTAATTTCCGATCCAATTAGTCCTCCCACGATATTCTAGGACCACCGGGTCGATACGATAACCCCTGGGAAAAAAACAAATAAACACGCATCCGCGATCTTGGCGTTGAGGAGGGGACAGCCCGTTTCATATACGGAATAATTTCCGTTCGTTTTAAGTTTTAACGTCGTTCCTTACTTTCACTTAAAAAAACTTGTTTTTTTTTATTTAATTTTTTAACATTTTAATTAATGCAGGTTTTGATTTTGGCTCACAGTGCATGAGTCATTAACACAAAATTTGCAGATTAATTTTACTTTTATGTGGTTAAATGACTTTCTCGAAACTTGTTTAATTTTATTTACGAATGTTTTTATTAGTAATAAATATACGTAACTTACGAATTAACTTACTTAACGAACTTCTATAATCCTAGATTTTTAATACGTATATTAGGGGGTTCGCCCCCTAGTCAATACCTTGCTCTTTAAGCTATAGTTCGAATTTTGTTCCAATTCTTTAAAAATGACCCCTAAATCACAAAGACCGTTAATTAGAATAAATAGCTCTTATGAAAGTACTAAAAAATCTTTGGCTTAAAGAGCGAGGTATTGACTTGGGGATGAACCCAATCATATACGTAATATTTTTTGTTCGTTTTAAGTTTTGATGTAGTTCCTTACTTTCAGTTGGAAAACTTGTTTTTTTTAATTTAATTTCTGATCTTTTTCTTTAATAATGATGGGAAATCCGGCACCCCCTTCATACCGATGTACCTTACCCCATGAAAACTTCCTTCATGGAAAGATCTTCCCATATAACCCCCGACACCCCCCGCCTACCAGAAAAAATCCCCCCTGAAAACGTCTGTATACTTCCCAATAACCAACTTGGGTAAAATTCATAACTTTCAGCCCTCCCCCCGGGGACTTCGGGGGTTTAAGTTATCTTAAAAGACATAGTTATCATATTTTCAACCATGCTGAACAAAATGGCTATCTCAAAATTTTGATCGGGTGACTTTGGGAAAAAAATTAGCATGGGAGGGGGCCTAGTTGCCCTCCAGTTTTTTGCTCACTTACAAAGGGCACTAGAACTTTTAATTTCCGCTCCGATGAGTCCTCCCACGATATTCTAGGAACACTGGGTCGATACGATCACGCCTGGAAAAAAAAAACAAAAAAACACACGTCCGTGATCTTTGTTCTGGCAAAATATGGATAATTCCATATTTTTGTAGATAGGTGTTGGAAACATCTACAGTAGGGTTCTCTGATATGCTAAATACGATGGTGTGATTTTTATTAAGGTTCTATAATTTTTAGGGGGTCTTTTGCCCTTTTGCCTAAAATCAGCCAAATTTTCTCAGGCGCATAACTTTTGATGGGTAGGACTAAACTTGATGAAAGTTATATATTTGAAATCAGCATTGAAATATGATTCTTTTGATGTATCTCCTGATATTAAAAACCCGTTTTCTAGAGTTTCGGTTTCCATTGAGCCGGTTCGCTCCTTACTTACAGTTCGTTACCACGAACTGTTTGATTATTCCGTATATGAAAGGGGTTGTCCCCTCCTCAACGCCTCGCTCTTTACGCTAAAGTTTTTTATTGTTCAAACAAATAGAGTTGTTATAAAATGAAACTTTAGCGTAAAGAGCGCGGCGTTGAGGAGGGGACAGCCCCTTTCATATAAGGAATAATTTCTGTTCGTTTTAAGGTTTAACGTCGTTCCTTACTTTCAGTTAAAAAACTTTTTTTTTTTATTCAATTTTTGAACGTTTTTGAATTAATGCAGGTTTTGATTTTGGCTCGCCGTACATGAATAATTAAAACAAAATTTGCATATTAATTTTACTTTTATTTGGTGAAATGGCTTTCTCGAAACTTGTTTAATTTTATTTGCGAACGTTTTTATTAGTAATAAATATACGTAACTTACGAATTAACTTACTTAACGAACTTCTATATTCCTAGATTTCCTAGAAAGGGGCGGCCCCCTCCTCATCTACGCCTCGCTCTTTACGCTTAAGTTTGACTCTGTCTCACAACTTTATTTTTTAAAACGAACAAAAAAATTTAGCGTAAAGAGCGGATTTCCCAGCATTATTTATAAATTTAGACTCTTTCTCACAAACCTGTTTTTTAAAACAATAAAAAGCTTTAGCGTAAAGAGCGAGGCGTTGAGGAGGGGACAGTCCCATTCACATACGGAATAATTTCTGTCCGTTTTAAGTCTTAATGTCGCTCCTTACTTTCAGTTTAAAAAACTTGTTTTTTTTATTTAATGAACCAAAGAGTGTGGGTAACCTATTAGAGTGCTGACACTAGTGTCGAAACTAAAAATTACCAACTCTCTCTAGACTTGGGTATTTTTTGACACTTTTTCAGTGTAATAATAAGACAAAATTAGTGCAGATGGCAATATTAAGATAGTAATAAGTGCCTAATCTCAGTTTCTGAAAAAAAAGACATAATTGCAAGGCTTGAAAAAATAACAAAACCCCCGCACTTCGCAAAGGAAATCATTAAAAATATTCACATCATGGTGCCTGATGGTATCCAAATCTTTCCAAAAACAAGCTTGTTTCGAATACATTTTTCAAACTTTTTCTGGATGCATTTTCGAAACTTTTCTGAGCGCATTTTTACATGAATTTTTTTTTTACATAAAAGCTTTTTTTTACACGAGTGTTTTTGTACTTGATAAAAATATTTATTTCCAAATTCCAAATTACTTTGGAAACACTCGTTAAGGATGTTATATTCGTCCAGGATATTAAGAAATCGGAAATACTTCGGAAGGAATTGTTAAGGTGTATAGGCTTGGCGAACAAAGGAAATTTTTTACTGAAATTGAAGGAGGGTTGGAAGACCCGGTAAGTAACCAGGGAATCTTGGGTTCAATTCCAACGCCAGCAGCGATGTTAACATGCATTTATTTTTAATTATTAAATCAAGATCCATTTTATTGTTAATTTAACTAAGTGAATCACTGAATTGCTTTTAATTATAGAATCAAATTTCTAAATTAAACTAATCAGATTAATTAATTGTTAAATTATATTTGATGATTAAATGAAACTAGTTTAATCATTAAATTATTATTAAATTAAGTTAAGTCACATGCTTGATTGTAGCAATATACAAACGCTCTTTCCTTAGTTATGCTTGTCAAATATACAACGCTGGTAGCCAGTTTGTATATTTCTATATTTTTATTACTTTTCTGTATATATTAAATATCTCGTTTTCAGTTATTGTTTCAGGTTATTTGATTTGGAGGAAGCAAGTTATATTCCAGGATCACCAGCTCTTTATTTTTCGCTATTACCAAACAGTTCGTGGTACGAACTGTAAGTAAGGAGCAATGCGGCTCAATAGTAACAGAAACTCTTAAGAAATAGAGTCTTGATAACAATAGATACATCAAAAGAATCGAATTTTGATGGTTATTCAAAATATGTAAAATTCCTCAAACTTAATGGTACCTGTTTAATTTGTGAAAAAAAGGGGGGAAACACCCCCAAAACATCAAGTGATCTTAATTAAAATAACTCCATCAGATTCAGCATACCAGAGAACTCTACTATAGAGGTTTCAAGCTCCAAAGTACAAAAATGTGGAATTTTGCATTTTCTGCCAGAAGAAAGATCACGGATGCTTTTTTTTCCAAGGGTGATCATATCGAGCCTGTGATCCTAGAAGATCGGGAGAGGGCTCATTTGATCGAAAATCCAGAGTTCTAGTTCCCTTTTAAAGTGACCAAAAATATTGGAAGGCACCTAGCCCCCCTCCCACGATAATTTTTCACTAAAGTCATCCTATCAAAATTTTGAGATAGCCATTTTGTTCAGCATAGTCGAAAAACCTAATACCTATGCCTTTGAGGATGACTTAACCCCCCCACAGTCTCCGGGGGAAGGGCTGCAAGTTATGAAGTTTGCCCATTGTTTATATATAGTATTGGTTATTGGGAAGTGTAGAGACATTTTCAGGGGGATTTTTCTGGTGTGGGGGGGGGGGGGGGGTTGGGAGGTTATGTGGAAGGATCTTTCCATCTTTCCATGTGGGAAGGGAATTTTCCATGGAGGTGGAGCTATATTTTCCAGCATTATTAAAAAAAACGATATGAAATTAAACAAAAGTTTTTCAACTGAAAGCAAGGAGCAACATTAAAACTTAAAAAGAACAGAAATTATTAAGTATATGAGGGGGGTCATCCCCTTGTCAATAACTTGCTCTTTACACTAAAGTTGTTTTTAGCACTGATAAAAGAACTTTTTATTATAATTAAACGGCCTTAGTGATTCAGGAGTCATTCTTAAAGAATTAAGACAAAATTCTAACTTTAGCATAAAGAGCGAGGTATTGACGAGGAGGGACCCCTCTCATAAAATGATTTCTGTTCGTTTTAAGTTTTAATGTTGCTCCTTACTTTTAATTGAAAAAACTTTTTTTTTCTTTAATTTCACGTTTTGAACCTAAGACAAAATTTTTTAAACAGCAATTTCATTAATATTTAGCAGAAAAACTTTTAAAACGAATTTTTTCAGCAATAACAATGTTTTATTTTCTTGTACCCTCCAAGAAAATTATTTTGATACTATAAAAACAACATGTCTTAATGACGGTTCAAAGCAAAAGGGATAGTCAACAAATTTAGAGACCTCTTAGATTAGATATTTATTTCAAAAAATTGCTATCACAAGCCCCGAAGGACCTAATTCGAATTTCGGGGTCAACAAGTAAAAACAGGATAGATAAGGGACTAAAGTGTATCATTTCAAGAGAAAATGAGAAAATTGGTATTCCAGGGAAATATCTTTCTGAATGTCTTAACAAAGGATCATCTTTAGTTGTAATTTTAGACTATTTTCAGCCAAAATTAGTTAAAACAGCGAACTAAAAGACATTATTTAAATAAACGGTCTTTAGTAACAACAAAATTTCAAATTTTTGCACCCTCCAGGACAAATTATTCTGATACAAAGTCATATATTAATTACGGTTCAAAATAAAAGGGATAGTCAACAAATTTAGGGACCTGTTAGATATCATATTTAGTTAAAAAAATTGTGATGACAAGCAGGGCCGTATCGAGGATTATTTTCGGGGGGGGGAGGAGGTTACAAAAAAACTTCCAAAACGCATAATAAATTCGTTTATATTCATTTTTTGTTACGTTTTTACGAGTCATACAAAGTTTTTTTTGGGGAGGCGGGGGGGGGGGTTCAAACCCCCTAGCACCCCTGGATATGGCCATTAAATTACATTTTATTGTTAGATTAAATTAATTGAATTGCTTTTAATTATGGAATTAAATTTCTAAATTGAACTAATCAAATTAATTAGTTATTAGGTACTTGTATGATATAGCCCCTACCGATCAAGTTGTTCATTCATTGACGCGTTATACAACCGTTTTTTTTTTTTGTTAGTTTCATTTATCTTAGCGTGAGACAAGACAAAGAGAGGTGACAGAATATATGGAAAATATATAATATGGGCAATATGTTTCCACATTAGGGGGTGGGGGTACAGTATATGGACAGTGTGAAATTAAAAAACAATTTACTTCATAATATGCAGAATAATTGTAATAAGCATACAGACCCACTATACTTTACCTAACATGCAAGTATATAGCCCAAGTTAGTTTCTAAAGTATTATATTGTTGTCATACTTAGGTATATTTCATAAGGATTGAGCGTCAGAGAAACTTATCAGACGAATCAAACAGTTCGTGGTAACGAACTGTAAGTAAGGAGCGACCCGGCTCAATGGTAACCGAAACTCTAGAAAACGGGTTTTTGATGCCAATAGATATATCAAAAGAATCAAATTTTAATGCTGATTTCAAATATATAGCTTTCATCAAGTTTAGTGCTACCCATCTAAAGTTACGCGCCTGAGAACATTTGGCTGATTTTCAAAAAAAAGGGAGAAAGACCCCTTAAAAGTTATAGAACCTTGATAAGACTTACTTCATCATATTCAGTGTATCAGAGAAACCATTTGTAGAATTTTAAAGCTCCTATCCACAAAAATGTGGATTTTTGCATTTTTGCCAGAAGAAAGATCACGGTTGCGTGTTTATTTGTTTGTTTGTTTGTTTTTTTTTTTGTTTTCTTTTTCCCAGGGGTGTTCGTATAGACCCAGTGGTCCGAGAATATCGTGGGAGGGCTCAATTGAACGGAAATTAAATTTTTTAGTTCCCTTTTTAAGTGACAAAAAAAAATGTAGGGCAACTAGACCCCCTCCCCCGCTTGTTTTTTTACCAAAGTCACCCGATCAAAATTTTGAGATAGCCATTTTGTTCAGCAAGGTCGAAAATATGATAAATATGTCTTTTGGGATGACTTAATCCCCCGAAGTATCCAGAGGGAGGGCTAAAAGATATTAACTTTACCCAATGTTAACATATAGTATTCGTTATTCGGAAGTATACAGAAGTTTACAGGAGTTTTTTTTTCAGGTAGTGGGAGAGAAGGGTAGGTCGGGGGTTATGTTGGATGATCTGTTCATGAAGGAAGTTTTCATGGGGGAAGGGAAATCGCCATGAAGGGGGCGCCGGACTTGCCAGCATTATTTATTGGTTATTGGGAAGTATACAACCATTTTCAGGAAGGATTTTTTCTGGAGGGGGGCTAGAGGAGGGAGTTACTCTGGAGAATATTTCCGTGGAGGATGTTTCTTTGGGGTAAGGGACATTTCTATGAAGGGGGCGCCGGATTTCCAAGCATTATTTAAAAAACGATCAGAAATTAAATAAAAAAAAACCAAGTTTTTTAAAATTAAATGTAAGAATGAATATTATAACTTAAAACGAACATAAATTATAACGTATGTTAGGGGGTTCTCCTCCAAGTCAATACCTCGCTCTTTAAGCTACAGTTTTTTTTTTAGTGCTTTCAAAAGAGCTATCTATTCTAATTAACCGGCCTTTGTGATTCAGGGGTTTGTGAATAAAATTTTTTTTTAACTTTTAACGTAAAGAGCTTGGTATTGACTAAGGGCAAAACCCCCTCATATACATAATAACATATACGTAATAAAAAAAAACAATAAAAAAACAAGCGATACGGCTCAATAGTAATCGAAACTTTTAAAAACGGAATTTTGATGTCAATAAATGTATCAAAAGAATGTGTTTATAATGCTGATTCTAAATATATAAATTTTATTAAGTTTAGTATTACTCATCAAAGGCAACAAGCCTGAGGAAATTTACTCGATTTTTTAAAGAGGGGGAAACATCCCCTACAAGTGGAAGAATTTTAATGAAAATCACAACGTCAGATTCAGCGTATCAGAAAACCCTATTACATAGGTTTCAAGCTCATATCTGCAAAAATCTGCAACTTTGAATTTTTGCCAGAAGAAAAATATACGAATATAGAAGTTAGTTACGTAAGTTAATTTGTAAAGACATTCATTTAGCAAAAGAAAAGTAAAATTTTTATGCAAATAAAAGCTGCATTAACTAAAAAACGATCAGAAATTAAATAAAAAAAACAGGGTTTTTTAAACTGAAAGTAAGGAGCGACATTAAAACTTAAAACGAACAGAAATTATTCCGTACATGAAAAGGGCTGTCCCCTCCTCAACGCCTCGCTCTTTATTCCGTATATGAAAAGGGCTGTCCCTCTCAACGCCTCGCTCTTTACGCTAAATTTTTTTATTGTTTAAAAAAAAAATTTGTGAGACAGTCAAACTTTAGCGTAAAGAGCGAGGCGTTGAGGAGGACAGCCCCTTTCATATACGGAATAAAGAGCGAAGCGTTGAGGAGGGGACAGCCCCTTTCATGTACGGAATAATTTCTGTTCGTTTTAAGTTTTAATGTCGCTCCTTACTTTCAGTTTAAAAAACTTGTTTTTTTTATTTAATATTAGGAAGAGGCTATATCATACAAGTAACAATTGTTAAATTATATTTAATTATTAGATTACATCAATTTAATTGCTGAATTATTAGAAAATTAAATTATGTCACAGGATTGATTATAGCATTGTACAAACCACTGTATATAAGTAATATAAAAGTAAGATCATGGGACAGTGGTTTTTGGCACTACATCCTCAGCGTGGACAAACAGCTCCCCCCATTTAATCTGTCATTAGCGGGTCGATGTACAATGTTGAAGCCATGTTTCGCATTCAAGAGAAATCTGACTTGTCTACTCGTGAGAAAATCGAATGTCGCTTATGTTTATAGTTGTTAGAAGTTCTCCGGAGCACTTGCATCTCGGTCCGGGTTTGTATAATGGTTGAGATAGGGATTAATCGTACTAAGTTATACCTATATACAGTGGTGCAAACGCTCTTGGCTTAGTTATACTTGCCAAATATACAGTGCTGGTGGCCAGTTTGTATATTTCTATGTTTTTATTACTTTACTGTATATATTAAATATTCTGTGTTCCATTATTGTTTCAGGTTATTTGATTTGAAGGAAGCAAGTTATATTCCAGAATCACCAGCACTTTATTTTTTGCTATTATTTAATTTTTTGACCCCCCCCCCCACCTCACCAAAAAAACATTAAAACAGCTGTTTCGCATTTAATTAGCAGAATCACTTCTAAAATGAATGGTTTTCAGTAATAACAAAGATTCACTTTCTTGTGCCATCAAAGACACATTATTCTGATACAAAAAAAATATGTCTTAATGACGGTTCAAAACAAAAGGGATAGTCATCAAATTTAGGGACCTGTTATATAAGACATTTATTCCAAAAGTTGCTATTAAAAGCCACGAAAGCCTAATTTGAATTTCTGGGTGAATAAATGAAAACAGGACAGAAAAAGAGACTATAGTATTTCGAGAGAAAATTAGTATGATTTCTAGGGAAATTATTTGAAAAAAACTACGTTTTCTAAAGAGTTAAAGAGGCTGAGTCACAAGTTCGAACCTTAAAACGTACAGGGATTAGAAGGTACAGTTGGGGGGCTGCCGCCCCCCAAACCCCCGGTTTCGCAGCCTTTAAATAAAAAAAAAATTTTAAACTGAAAGTAAGGAGCGACATTAAAACTTAAAACGAACAGAAATTATTCCGTATATGAAAGGGGATGTGCCCTCCGCAACGCCGCGCACTGTAAGCTAAAGTTTTTTTTGTTTAAAAAAAAAATTTTTTATAAAGTGAAAATTTATCGTAAATATCGAGGCGGTGAGGAGGGCACAGCCCCTTTAATATACGGAATAATTTCTGTTCGTTTTAAGTTTTAATGTCGCTCCGTTTTAAGGTTCGAACTTGTCACTCAGCCTCTTTAACTCTTTAGAAAACGTAGTTTTTTTCAAATAATTTCTGCACGTTTTTGTACAGTTTATTAGCCTACTTATTATTGCTTGACTAACTGTTAGATGATTGTGTATTATTCTTTTCTTTCTCGACAGGGTGTTTTAAGGGTCGACCTTGTAACTCAGCCTCTTTTAGAAAACGTAATTTTTTTCAAATAATTTCCCTAGAAATCATACTAATTTCCTCTTGAAATACTATAGTCCCTTTATCTGTCCTGTTTTCATTTATTCACCCAGAAATTCAAATTAGGCTTTCGGGGCTTTTAATAGCAATTTTCGGAATAAATGTCTTATATAACAGGTCCCTAGAATTGATGACTATCCCTTTTGTTTTGAACCGTCATTAAGACATATTTCTTTTGTATCAGAATAATTTGTCTTTGATGGCACAAGAAAGTGAAACTTTGTTATTACTGAAAACCATTCATTTTAGAAGTGATTCTGCTAATTAAATGCGAAACAGTTGTTTTAATGTTTTTTTGGTGAGGTGGGGGGGGGGGGGTCAAAAAAATAAAATAATAGCAAAAAATAAAGTGCTGGTGATTCTGGAATATAACTTGCTTCCTTCAAATCAAATAACCTGAAACAATAATGGAACACAGAATATTTAATATATACAGTAAAGTAATAAAAACATAGAAATATACGAACTGGCCACCAGCACTGTATATTTGGCAAGTATAACTAAGCCAAGAGCGTTTGCACCACTGTATATAGGTATAACACAGTACGATTAATCCCTATCTCAACCATTATACAAACCCGGACCGAGATGCAAGTGCTCCGGAGAACTTTTAAACAACTATAAACATAAGCGACATTCGATTTTCTCACGAGTAGACAAGTCAGATTTCTCTTGAATGCGAAACATGGCTTCAACATTGTACATCGACCCGCTAATGACAGATTAAATGGGGGGAGCTGTTTGTACACGCCGAGGATGTAGTGCCAAAAATCACTGACCCGTGATCTTACTGTTATATTATTTATATACAGTGGTTTGTACAATGCTATAATCAATCCTGTGACATAATTTAATTTTCTAATAATTCAGCAATTAAATTGATGTAATCTAATAATTAAATATAATTTAACAATTGTTACTTGTATGATATAACCTCTTCCGAATATTCGTCTAATAAGTTTCTCTGACGCTCAATCCTTATGAAATATACCTAAGTATGACAACAATATAATACTTTAGAAACTAACTTGGGCTATATACTTGCATGTTAGGTAAAGTATAGTGGGTCTGTATGCTTATTACAATTATTCTGCATATTATGAAGTAAATTGTTTTTTAATTTCACACTGTCCATATACTGTACCCCCACCCCCTATTGTGGAAACATATTGCCCATATTATATATTTTCCATATATTCTGTCACCTCTCTTTGTCTTGTCTCACGCTAAGCTAAATGAAACTAACAAAAAAAACGGTTCTATAACGCGTCAATTAATTAACAACTTGAGCGGTAGGGGCTATATCATACAAGTACCTAATAACTAATTAATTTGATTAGTTCAATTTAGAAATTTAATTCCATAATTAAAAGCAATTCAATTAATTTAATGTAACAATAAAATGTAATTTACAAGGCCATATCCAGGGGTGCTAGGGGGTTTGAACCCCCCCCCCCGCCTCCGAAAAAAAACTTTGTATGACTCGTAAAAACGTAACAAAAAATGAATATAAACGAATTTATTATGCGTTTTTGGAAGTTTTTTTGTAACCTCCCCACCCCGAAAATAATCCTCGATACGGCCCTGCTTGTCATCACAATTTTTTTAACTAAATATGATATCTAACAGGTCCCTAAATTTGTTGACTATCCCTTTTATTTTGAACCGTAATTAATATATGACTTTGTATCAGAATAATTTGTCCTGGAGGGTGCAAAAATTTGAGGCAAGGAATAAGAAAAGGCCCAGTCAGTTGGCTGGGGAAAAAGACAAGCTTTGCTGATGCTGCAAAACTTATCCCAATCAATGTGAAAAGCAGACGCGGCAAAAGATTAGCAGAAGATAAACAGTGCGTTTTGATGCAATGGAAGACAAACTCTTGACTAGAAGACTAGAAGAGAACTTAATCAAGTTCAGAATATGGTGTCTAGGAAAAAAGGACAAATGGGTAAAAGGAATGATAAATGGTACTAGTATGCCTAGCCCTAGCCGCAGGAAATGCATCTTCCAAAGAATATTACTGCTCAAAGGACCTCGTTGAGGATAAGGACCAGAAAGGATAGTTGTACTTATGGTGCCCTGCAACGGGTACAACATATGATAAAAATAAGTATAACAAGGTCTCATGTCAAGGGAGATGTGAAAACACTCACTTAACTATTGACATAGACTTGGCGGAAGAAATTGAGGAGCGGAATTTCCGACTCCCGATTGGTATGAGGTGACACCATATTCTTAAATCTCTTTACAGTAGGATGCAAAGCCATTCGGCATAAAGAAAGATACAACGTTGACCCGTATAATAGATGAAAAGCCGGTATCTTCATCACAACTCTAAGCTATATCAGTGCCACTAAATGAGGCAGACATTAGATTGCTGGCAGATGAATTGGCATCATTGTCAGGGAACTCCATATAATGTTGTGTGGCTGTTAGCAAAGAGGCAAAAATTTATAGCGTTGGTGAAGGAGTCTTGACTTTTGTCAAATTCAGTGATGGAAATAAAATTATTCCATTGGACGTATGTATTACGTGATAAGTAGGGTAAGAGATTTCATTTCTACAAGGCCCCTTTACCAAACAGGTTTTTCTGGTAGGTATTCTATTCTACTGGTCATTACACTCTTTCTTTGCCAAGATATTTATGTAATACCGGTCCAATGATTAAGGACAAGTTTTTCTGACGTATATTTCTAGTTAATGATATACAAGTTTTTTTTTAGGTTAAATCCGTGGTCATTCATCTGTAAGTTGATTAGTAGGTTTTTTTTTTTAAACTTGGCTAATAGGTTTTCAAACCTATTACTACGAAAGCTACATGAATTCTATTTTTGGAACTAGGGGCGAGATTGTGTAACGCTATCAGACTGATTTCGTTTCATGGGTTAGCTAATAGAACGAGTAATGTTTTTGAAAAGGGTAATTACTTCTTTAGTTTACGAGATTTGCGAATTTTTGGCGAAAAGGTACTCCATTTTCACTACTGTGATCTGATTGAATTGTCGCCGACAATGAGATTTAATTGCTGCTAAGCCTATTGTTATTGCGAAAGGGGTTACTCAATTTACTTCTTAGTGTTAAATGACAGATTTCCAAATACGATCATTTTGAAAAGCAGACAAAAAAAATTGGTTTGTCCCCTCATTTCTGTAGGGCAGGAGATAACTTAATTTACTTAGACAATGAATGATATTAATTAGTGATTGATTGTATCAGTGGAGAAAAAAAGGATTAAACTGATTAACAGTTAAGGTAGCCCAAAAGGAGCTGTTAACTAAGGTAATTTGTTATAAATTTGAAAAATACCTAACGACGAATCGGAAACGTTTGATTAACATTTGCAAAAAAAAGCAGTAATGGGATTTGCGAATTGGAGGAGATGGGGTGGTTATGCACTGTATAATACACAAGTGATGTTTTGGAGAGTTAGGGGTCGTGTATGTATCTTTGGGCTATGTGTGTCTCTTTGGGAGCGTTTGAATCTTTTGGTTACTAAAGTATTATATTTTCATAATGTTTTAGGATATTCGATTAGGATTAACTTAACTTCATTCCTTGAGTGTTGTCGGGGGTAACATGTAAGTACCAAATTTTGAGTTCACTGCAGGGGATTTTCCACAAGGAGAATTTTCCACGGGGAGGGAATTTTCCAGGAGGTGAATTGCCATAAGTTTCACAGGAAATCATCTGTACATAGGTTTTTTCCAAATTTCTTAAGAAAATTTGCAAATGACAAGAGGATTTTTGCACCAAACTTATGTTAATTTCTGATCGTTTTGGGTTTTGATTCGATTATTTCCTACATTCTTTACAGTCTCATGAAATGTAATTAAACAAATATAAAAGATTTTTCAACTAAAGTAAGGAGCAAGTTTAAAACTCATAACAGATTTTCTTTAAAAATTTAGAAAAAAAAGCCAACTTCACAATAAAGAGTAAGGAGTTAAGGATGAGACAGACTTTTGATCTTTTACATAATTAAATAAATAAAAACGGGGGGGGGTTCAGTTGTACAGGGTTTCGGTTATACAGGGGTTCATTTAAAGAGGTCTCACTTGCACGAAGGTTCAGATGCATGGGGATTCACTTGCTTGGGGTTCAGTTACACGGGGATTCAGTTACAATGGAACCCACACAAAAAAACAATGAGGGCACACACAAAAGCCAAATTAGCCCAGTGGCCTACGAGACATCATGGGTTGCATGGGGGGTTGACTTGCACGAGAGTTCAGTTAAAGGGGGTGCAGTTACACGTGAGTTTAGTTAAAGTGGGTTGAGTACAAATATAAAAGATTTTTCATCTAAAGTAAGGAGCAAGTTTAAAACTCATAACAGATTTTCTTTAAAAATTTGGAAAAAAAAGCCAACTTCACAATAAAGAGTAAGGAGTTAAGGATGAGACAGACTTTTGATCTTTTACATAATTAAATAAATAAAAAAGGGGGGTTCAGTTGTACAGGGTTTCGGTTATACAGGGGTTCAGTTAAAGAGGTCTCACTTGCACGAAGGTTCAGATGCATGGGGATTCACTTGCTTGGGGTTCAGTTACACGAGGATTCAGTTACAATGGAACCCACACAAAAAACAATGGGGGCACACACAAAAGCCAAATTAGCCCAGTGGCCTATGAGAAATCAGAGGTTGCATGGGGGGTTGACTTGCACGAGGGTTCAGTTAAAGGGGGTACAGTTACACGGGGGTTTAGTTAAATTCGGTTGAGTTGCACGAGGGTTCAGTAGCATGAGACTTCAGTAGCACGGGGGGGGGGGTTCAGTTGTACAGGGTTTCGGTTATACAGGGGTTCAGTTACATGGAGGGTATAGTGACATTTTAAAAGATGATTTAAAAGATGATTTTAGAAGAGGATTTGAAGATGAAACTCTGTGGTCGTTATAATACACAAGTTCCATTTGAACAGTGTTGTGAGGTCTCCTACCCCAACCCCAAAGGATTCAGGTCCTCCTACCCCAACCCTATCGGAAGCCTGCTGTCCTCAAAGGTCCCACAAGCTACCAAAGGACCACCCAGCCCTCAAGGGCCCCCTCAAACCCTCAAAGGCCATCCCCGGGCTCCCGTCTTTCGTAGATGAATGTTGTGGGAAAGTTATGTTTCGGGATGTATGGGTTGCTATTTTCGACTTATCGGAGTTGGATTTCTTAGTCTTTCATAGGTATGTGTTGTCTGAAACCTATGATTTGGGATGGATGGTTTGCTATTTTTGACTTTTCCGAGCTGGATTTCTTACCTCTGTCATGGGTGTGTGTGGTCGGAAAATTATGATTTGGGATGTGTAATTTGCTAGTTTGACTTTTCAGAGCTAGATTTCTTAGTATTTCGTTGGTGTGTGTTGTCTGAAATCTATGATTTGGGATGTGTGGGTTGCTATTTTTTACTTTTTTGAGCTTTAGCCTAATTTCGTAGCTACTAAAGGAAATTTTTGTTGTATCTATTGGTATCAATATTCTGTTTTTTAGAGTTCAAGTTACTATTGAGCCTTACGTGCCTGAAATCATGAATTAGAATATTTAATTAGCTGTTAGGGTTTTCAAACATAGTTTTTTAGATGTTCATGAGTGTTAGGTTCCTGGAGGGTTTTTATGACTCCTCCCTCCAATGAATTCAGATGGTTTTAGGACTCATCCCCCTAGCCATAACTCCATTCAACCTTGAGTGAAGATATAAAAGTTTGATGAAGTATTTTTCTACTTAAAAACTACATTTATAACTTCCAAGATGATAGGACAGTATGAAACAGAATTTATCAGTTACCGAGAGTTCAATGACTCCTCCCCGCAATGACTTCCACGGGTTTTATGACTCCTCCCCACAATGAATTCAGATGGTTTTAAGACTCATCTCACTAGTCATAACTCCGTTCAACCTTGAGCGAAGGTATAAAAGTTTGATGAAGTATTTCTCTACTTAACAACTACATTAATAGTCTCCAAGATGATAGGACTGTATGACACCGAATTTATCAGTTTGAAAAAATCATCTTGTGGTGTTATATTCGAATGTGCTTTTTTATTATTGTCTATAGATCTCGAAGAAATTGACTGTTATCATTGGTTAGTGAACTATAATCTGTTTGAGCATGATAAAAGCTTGTGGAGTACTACATTACGTTATATAAACAGACTTGGATTCTATGATAGAGTGATTACACCACTTAATAATACTGGTCAGGAACTGAAAAATGTCCAGGAGGAAGTCAGTGAAATTTGCAGCTTTTTCGGAGTTGAAGCACTTTACGTAAAGGGCAATGTACCTACAGATAAAGTTTTAATTCAAAAGTGTGACCCTAGGATTCCACTTTTCAATCTAGAAGAGTTTAAGTGTCCTAAATTTGAAGGGGGTTATCACCGTCCTGAAGACGAGGTTACGTTCTTCGTACAGTGGATACCTAAGAACATACCTGATCGTGATAAATCCATAAGACATGTTAAAAACTATTCTATATCATGGGACCATCGTTTGTGGATGTTTAAGAGTGAACTCTAAGTACTATTTTTATGTAAACATTTGTTGTTTTTTTTTTTTCTTTCTCAAAAAAAAAAAAATCTGTTAATACATTTAAGCAGTAAATATCTTTAAGCTTAACCCGCACTTGTTCGTTAAAATAGTTATTTTTTAAGCAAGTGACAAACTCCTTCCTGAAGTCACCTCTTGGATACACAATGCACAAACTTCATTTAAGAAACTATGAAAAAAAATTGTAAGTAAGTAAGTAACAAATTCTTTCTTGAAGTCACCTCTTGGATACACAATACAGGAATTTTCATTAAAGAAATTATGAAAAAATTGTAAGTAAGAAGCAAATTCTTTCTTGAATTCACCTGCTGGATAAACAAACACATTTCGTTCAAGAAATTATGACAAAATTCTAAGTAAGTAACAAACTCTTTATTGTTTACATGACTTAGATACACGATTTAGAAATTTAATTCAAGAAATTATGAAAAACTTCTCAGTAAGTAACAATTTCTTTCTTGAAGTCATCTCTTGGATACACAATATGGAAATTTCATTCAAGAAATTATGAAAATATTTGTAAGTAAGTAACAAACTCTTTATTTATTTCACCTCCTGGATATACAGTACAGATACTTCTTTCAAGAAATTATGAAAAAATCGCAAGTAAGTAACTTTTTTTCTCTTTATCACAAACAATTTTCACTTAGCTAAATGATGTAAAAATTTAATTCAAGAAACTATTGAAAAATTATCAGTAAGTAACAATATCTTTTTTCAAGTCAACTCCTGGATACGCAATATGGAAATTTCATTCAAGAAATTATGAAAATATTTTTAAGTAAGTAACACACTCTTTATTAATTCCACCTCTCGGATATACAATACAGATACTTCATTAAATAAATTATAAAAAAAATCGCAAGTAAGTAACTTTTTTTTTCTCTTTATCACAAACAATTTTCACTTAGCTACATGATGTAGAAATTTAATTCAAGAAATTATTAAAAAATTCTCAGTAAGTAACAATTTCTTTCCTGAAGTCAACTCTTTGCTTTTGAAGCTTTATTTCATTTTTTTAAGGTTAATTTGGACGAAGTTACGTGCGCGCACGTAACCTCGTCTAAATTAAGCTTAAAAAATGAAATAAAGCTCTGTCGACTTTGCATGTCTCTCCTGATTGGTCCCTAAAAAAACCAGTCTGGTTGATAACTTCGAGTTTGAACCAGTGGGGAATCCCTGTTCGTTTGGAAAAGTGTCAAGGAAAGGCATACAAATAGCATGTAGTTTCAAAACGTGTTTAATCACGTTTCTTGAATGAAGTATCTGTACTGTATATTCAAGAGGTGAAATCAATAAAGAGCTTGTTACTTACTTACAAATATTTTTTATAATTTCTTGAATGAAATTTCCGTATTTTGTGTATCCAAGAGTTGTCGACTTTGCATGTCTCTCCTGATTGGTCCCTAAAAAACCAGTCTGGTTGAATTCAAGAAATTATGAAAAAATTGTAAGTAAGTAGCAAATTCTTTCTTGAATTCACCTGCTGGATAAACAAAGACATTTCGTTCAAGAAATTATGACAAAATTCTAAGTAAGTAACAAACTCTTTATTGTTTACATGACTTAGATCTACACGATGTAGAAATTTAATTCAAGAAATTA